>NC_064852.1:141665716-141974669 GCF_024139225.1 Suncus etruscus | reverse complement strand
TTGCTAAACTCTCTTCTCCCATTGCCATTTTCCACCACTCCTACTGTTCTAGGTCTGGCAGTTGATGTCAAATAGCATGTACATGTAATGTTTTATATGTACACAATATTTCTTTTTTGCTTATTGCAATTTAAAAATACTTTGATCACTTTGAACTAAAAAAAGTGTGTGACTGACTTTCATTATACGATCCATTATTCAGAAACCTAAATGAGCTGCATATTTTGATAAATCATATTAAATTAAGTTTTGTTTTTTTTTTGGTTTTTGGACCACACCCGGTAACGCTCAGGGGTTACTCCTGGCTATGTGCTCAGAAGTTGCTCCTGGCTTGGGGGACCATATGGGACACCGGGGGATCAAACCGCGGTCCGTCCAAGGCTAGCGCAGGCAAGGCAGGCACTTTACCTTTAGCGCCACCGCCCGGCCCCTTAAATTAAGTTTTTAATTTTGATATTCAATAGACATATTACTGTAAGGTTTTGTGTACAGAATATGATTAGCATTTTTAATATGAAATAAATATCACGATAGCATAAGTTACCTTCATCTTGTTAAAATAAAAGAATTATTCCCCTTATAAGAACTAGTAGAATTTACTGTAATAAACTCTCACATATATCATGCAGTAGTCATTGTTTTATATTAGAGACCATACATTTTTTCATAACTGCAAATCTACACCGTTTTTATACTTTCATATTATCGTGTCCACCACAAATCCTAACCTATTCTTAGATAAACTAAAATCATTTTTTACTAAATATATATATACCAAATATACATAATTACCAAAGATACATATATAATTACCAAAGATACATATATAATTACCAAATATTATATATATATATATATATATATATATATATATATATATATATATATATATATATATATATATATATTGGTTTTGGGGCCACACCTGGTGACACTCAGGGGTTACTACTGGCTATGAGCTCAGAAATTGCTCCTGTCTTGGGGACCATATGGGATGCTGGGGATCAAATTGAGGTCCATCCTGGATCAGCCACATGAAAGGTAAACACCATACCACTGCACTATCACTCTGGCCCCACCAAAATATATTTTTACTAGAAAAATCTTCTTTCTCTCTCTTTTCTCTTTCTCTCTTCTCTTTAACACTTTTCTCTCTTTCTACTCTTCCTCCCTTCATTACTTCTTCCTTCCTTCCTTCCTTCCTTCCTTTCTTTCTTTCTTTCTTTCTTTCTTTCTTTCTTTCTTTCTTTCTTTCTTTCTTTTTCTCTTTTCTTTCTTTCTTTCTTTTTTTCTCTTTTCTTTCTTTCTTTCTTTCTTTCTTTCTTTCTTTCTTTCTTTCTTTCTTTCTTTCTTTCTTTCTTTCTTTCTTTCTTCTCCTTTCTTTCTTTCTTTCTTTCTTTCTTCCTTTCTTTCTTTCTTTCTTTCTTTCTTTCTTTCTTTCTTTCTTTCTTTCTTTCTTTCTTTCTTTCTTTCTTTCTTTCTTTCTTTCTTTCTTTCTTTCTTTCTTTCTTTCTTTCTTTCTTTCTTTCTTTCTCTCTTTCTTTCTTTCTTTCTCTCTTTCTCTCTCTCTCTCTCTCTCTCCCTCCCTCCCTCCCTCCCTCCCTCCCTCCCTCTCTCCCTCCCTCTCTCCCTCCCTCCCTCCCTTCCTTCCTTCCTTCCTTCCTTCCTTCCTTCCTTCCTTCCTTCCTTCCTTCCTTCCTTCCTTCCTTCCTTCCTTTTCTTTTCTTGGACCACATTCGGTGATGCTCAGGGGTTACTCCTGGCTATGCGCTCAGAAAATTTTCCTGGCATGCTCGGGGTACCATATGGGACACCAGGTAATCTAATTGTTGTTGTCCTAGGCTAGCGTTGGCAAGCAGATGTCATACCGTTTGTGCCACCTTTTTGGAACTTTATGTGTTTTAATAATTATACTCACATATATATATATTCTAGTTCAGAATGTGATAGTGTGGTATGTTTTTTGTTTTAAGTTTTAGGAAAATATACTATAAACCTAAAGTTTATCATACTCATTTGGTTGACTAGGTTGACTAGAGCAGCTTAAAGAGTATTTTAAGCTCTGACAATCCTCTAGCTAGCACATCTGGCTCTGCTTAAAGTTTCCTTTATGTATAGTCCTTGGTGAGAATTCATTGAATCTCTAAGATATTCCTAAATTTTTAGCTTTTTTTCCAAGTGAAAGGGTGCTGTTTCACTTATTGAAGAGGAAAACACATGGCGAGTAAATGAGGAAGCAGGAAGAACAGAAAAAGTTTGAAAAACCCACTTTTCTTTATGTTTTTGACTTTGTGATTTACAATATTGTTAATAGTAGAGTTTCATGCAAAAACATTGCAGTGCCACACTCTCCGCTAGTATCAGCTTCTGTCCATCATTGCCCCAATTCTATTCCCCACGTCCTCCTTCAGTGATATGTTTTTTAATATCAAAGTCCATTTCTCCATTTCTCACTTTTTGTTGCCTTTGGGCATTATCTATGGAAGACATCATTCTGAATTTATCTCTCTCCTTTTGTCTAATTTCACTAAGCATAATATTCACAGAAATACTTAGTTTTAATCTAAGTCAACTCAGCCTTCTCAGAAGCCTCAGATTCATGCAATTCAAAGTCTTTCTCAGGAAAGAATATTAATTATCATTAATATTTACCACTAACAAAAGTAAAATCTAATTTTGTCAACTTAGTCACTGATTTCTGTTATCAATATGATGGTCATTTTGTTCCCAACAATAATACAAGTATTTAAAGATGAGAGATGAGGGTGTCTGATGGATTATGACAGAACAAGAAAAAATTAGGTCAATAAAATAAAATATAATTAGGTACAAATTCAGATGACATTCAGAAACTTTAAGTGTTTTTATGTACCTGTGTATTCATTATGGGGTTTATAAGAGCATTTTTGTAAATAACAAATGTATCACCTTTGTGTATATGTATATAGTAACTTGTGCACTTGAAAATCTAATCTAAGAAAAAATAAGACAGCAAATTTAGTGCGGGGTCCTGTAAGCCCCCCGGGGGGACCCGGCCAGCGGGAATCGGCTGGGAGGCTCTCGGACGACTGCACCTTTATTTGGCTGGGTTAGAAGAATAACCACACCTGTAAAAAATCTGAGAGAGGTTAGTAATAATGACCTCAGGCGATATAACCGGTCTAAGGTGGTCTTTATTGGGGTCCAGCATCTCTTATATAGAGGAGGAGAAAGGGGCAGGTAAAAAGACGGTGTCAATCATACATTTTGGCGTGAAAGCCATGAGACAAAGGCAGTAAATCGTCTTCCAGAGGGGAGGGAGAAGGAGTGACAATTTTACAATCATTCCCAAGTCAGCAGCTTTCAAGGGATTGCCCTATGACCCTAAAATAGGGTCTGCAGCTCACTATTCGGAACTTTCAGCAGTTTGTGATGGGGCAAGCTTTGTTGCATAGCCATTAACTCCGGAATGAAGTTAAAGGGAGTAGCCCATATCTGGGAATGGTATCGGGGTGTTTGCTTTCTCTCCGGGCTTCAAAGTGAATATTCCTGCAGCTGTAAATACCTTTCCTGTTAGCTCAAGGGCTCACAGCAAAGACTGCACGTAGGCAGCTTTTAGATGAAAAAAGCTGCATTAAGACAGAAGACAGAAAAATTGATCTCTGATAGGAAACTGTCTCCAACATCTCCCCCTTTCTCTTCTAATAAAAGAAGGAAAGTCGTGAGCGGGTGGAAGACCCTGTCTTAGGCTGCAGGGTTTGACCAGGTCGGACATGGCCATCAGCCGCATTTAAAATGATGACTATGGACGCGGTGGGTGTGCACGGAGGTTCAAATTATACGCCGTAGTCTTTTGGGGCCATGCCCTAACTGGGACCCTGCTAATCCCGTCGTAGGCATCTCCACAGCCGAGAGCACAAAGACCGGAGCGAGCTCCGTTTGTTAGCGATGCACTCAATCTCCTGGAAACTTAGTGGCTGGAAGGGCGGCTTGGTGACTATAGCCAAGTTTTCACAGGAGTCACGTGGGGCTAGTTGGCAGTGAACCTGAACAGAGGTTTTTTCCTTATCATCTGCCAGATTTTTAACAAGGTCTGTGAGTTTGCGGAGAGCCCATGGGCCAAGGGAAAGGAGCAGCATGAGGCTAATGAGGGGTCCCAAAACAGTGGACAGTATTGTGTGGAGCCAAGGAGAAGAGAGAAACCAGCCCTGGTACCAACTTTGTTCTTGATTAAAACGGTTCAGAAATTCTTTCATACCATCACCAATGTGTTGAACACTGTTCCTAACTAGTCCAGTCTTGTCTTTGAAAATACAACATTGTTCCTTAAGGGCTACACAGATTCCCCCTTCCTAAAAAAAAAAAAAAGGAAACCAAATGAAACCACAGTGGTTTAGCTGCACTATTATTGCTAGGGATATAACAGTGTGCTTTAAGTAGTGTAAACTTATTGTAAGTTTGAAACATTTGTAACAACAGTTATACTTAAGGCAGTAACAGATTTTAGAGTATGAACCAATGAATAAATTACTGTGCTTACACCGGTAGCACCCAGGCCTATGGATAAGGCTAGGGTGAGAGCAGTGACTGGTTTGATATGGGGGGGCCAAAATTCGGGGTCCTGTAAGCCCCCCCGGGGGGGGGCCGGCCAGCGGGAATTGGCTGGGAGGCTCTCGGATGACCGCACCTTTATTTGGCTGGGTTAGAAGAATAACCACACCTGTAAAAAATCTGAGAGAGGTTAGTAATAATGACCTCAGGCGATATAACCGGTCTAAGGTGGTCTTTATTGGGGTCCAGCATCTCTTATATAGAGGAGGAGAAAGGGGCAGGTAAAAAGATGGTGTCAATCATACATTTTGGCGCGAAAGCCATGAGACAAAGGCAGTAAATCGTCTTCCAGAGGGGAGGGAGAAGGAGTGACAATTTTACAATCATTCCCAAGTCAGCAGCTTTCAAGGGATTGCCCTATGACCCTAAAATAGGGTCTGCAGCTCACTATCCGGAACTTTCAGCAGTTTGTGATGGGGCAAGCTTTGTTGCATAGCCATTAACTCCGGAATGAAGTTAAAGGGAGTAGCCCATATCTGGGAATGGTATCGGGGTGTTTGCTTTCTCTCCGGGCTTCAAAGTGAATATTCCTGCAGCTGTAAATACCTTTCCTGTTAGCTCAAGGGCTCACAGCAAAGACTGCACGTAGGCAGTTTTTAGATGAAAAAAGCTGCATTAAGACAGAAGACAGAAAAATTGATCTTTGATAGGAAACTGTCTCCAACAATTTAGAGTCATGATTTAATATAAATAGAGTCAATGTGCTTCTACATTTTCTCTTCTATTTAACTTGATTTTCACTTTCTATTCTTAGGCATTAAATTTTATAATTGCACTTTTTTTCAGGCTTAAGAAGATGTGTTGCTATTATTTGAGAATTATCTATGCAGTAGTAAAAAAGTGTAATAACATTTTATGCTTCAAAAGTTTATGAAAAGAAAAAAATAAAATTTCATTATTTCTCAGACTTTAAATGCATTGCCAGAAAACTTCATTTTGTATTATCTGAATAGTATGGTTATTTTATTAAAATGTACTCTTTTATTGGCTGCACTGTTGTTTCATATGGGATTGCTACTTTGACTGTTTTCATATATGTGTTTTTTCCTCTGTACAAAGGCAAATTTTATCTTAAATTAGCATTAAGTCCAAGTTGTCTGGAGTAATGTTGTTTAAATATTGTATGAATTTTTATGAGCATTTTAATTACTACAGACTCTTACTTGTATATGGGATATTTTAAAAGTAGATAATCAAATGAAGTGAAAAGACAAAACATATAAAAATATCTGTCAATTATAGTTGCTTCTTTGTAATATAGAACAATCATTATTTAAAATTTTCCTCCAGAGGGCTTACATTTTGGCATACTTTTAAATATATTTGTCTTTACAGCATATCTCTGAGAATTATTTGTTGTATCCCAACCTTATCTTAAGTATAATTTGCTTATATATAACTTTTCATTAAAAACAAAAGAAGATATTAAGACCTATATCTCATGCAACCTTTATAATTTTTCCAAACACAACCTCTGTTATAAGTTGATCACTTACTTTCTGGCTCTATCCACACCTCATTATTTTGTACAAAATGTTTCCCTCCTTAGTGATGTGCAAATCTATATGATTTTTATAGACTTATTAATGAGATTTATTTTTCAATGTAGATTCATCTATCTAATTTATACAGAATTTGTATTGAGACTAAACTAATAAAATATATGCATATCATTTTTAATAGAGAAGATATTTAATGTATTATTAAATATCATTAGTTTAAAATTATTTTTATGTTGTATATATGCCATCTTTATAAGAACTATAAAAAGTAAATATAATCAACACTAGAAAAATATTTAGATAGGCATTACCTATGACATGCTAATGCTAACATTCTGTGGATGATAAAAAGTTGTTCAGAACTTTCCCTTATTTTTCACTGAACAATTCTTTGTTTTTTAAATCTTTCCTTTGTTTTTCATACTCATACATAATAGATTCATTAATCCTTTTATAAAAATAAACATAAATTTGATTATAAAAATAAAAATAAAATGAAAAAATTCTGAATGTAATAGTTGGTATGAAAATAATTTTTATTAAAAATTTTTATTGATATATGCTCATTATTTATCTTTGCCAAAATGCCTATTGCATTGTATACTAATAGAGGAAAATAAGATAGCTTTTACCTATTTCCAAAATATCTCATAAAATTTTGCGAATTCATTTTCATAATGAATTAGCAACACATTTTATAACATGTTTCATAATGTTTCAAATTGATTCATTGATTATAGTTTAGTTTCTTCAAGAGTAAAATTCTGATTTACCAAATTTTATTTGCTGAAATTATTATAGTGAGGCATTTGTAGAAGAGCTCAAATAATATTATGATTGTCTTTTATTTTATTAATATTCCAAAAAATGAAAGGAGTGATAATAATGATTGCACTAATAACCTAAATCTACTCACAGCTAATTATGCCCAATGAGGCATTTTTAGTTATCACATTAAAAATGCTCTGTCATTTAAGAGGTGATTTGCAATTCACTTGAATTGTCACAAATCCTCATAGATGAAGGTATTTATTTCTGTTGGACAAGAAACTCTAGGGTCTACCACACTTCCAAACATTTTTTTATTAGAATTGTCTTTGCAATTTAATGAAATCTATGACTTATTATCTAATTAATCTTTAACTTAGATACAGATTATTTTTTAGACATGATTATATTTCTAGAAATACAGAATATATCTATCTATATGCAGGTAAATGTGTTTAGGTGTATGTTAGCAGAAAATCTAGGCTTTGTTTTTTTTTTTTTTGCTTTGGATCACACATGTCAGTGTTCAGGGGACACTCCAGGCTTTGTGCTCAAAAGTCACTCTTGGCAGGCTTGGGGGACCATATGGGATTCCAAGAATCAAACCTGCGTCTCTCCTGAGTTGGCCACGTGTAAGACAAACACCTTGCCACTGTGCTATAGCTCTGACCTCAATTTCCTTTTTAACACTTCTATATAAAAGTGTTCACATAATAGACATTGTCATCTTTCCCTTCTGCTATAATCTAAACCCAAGTGTTATTATTAATTGAACCACATATTAATAAATACATTCATATAGCTAATTAGTTCATATTTAGATAGATGCTTGGGGGCTCTGTGTTCAGGAGTGATTCCTGGTATTGCTCAGAGAACTATAGACAAAAATCAGAGAATAAGCAGAACCTGGAAACAACTATATATAAGTGATTTTCCATATTTAATTATAAATATTTATTTCTTAAGTACCCAATAAATTTTAGAAGTGATCTTGACTGTTTGAACAATTAGTCATGGTAAACAAAGCAAAGAATGAATGGAGTCTTTCTTGTCATAAAAAAGTAATATAATATGCATGTAAACAAGTTAGTAAGACCGGTAAGTATGATTATGAAAAGTTCTCTGCAGGAAATAAATGGAGATATACCAGACTATTATGCCACGGAGTTACATTAGCTCATAGAATTACAGAATAAAATCTCATCAGCCATGAGAAGAGCCAGGGGAAATTATTTGCATGAAAAGGTAAAAGAAGTCTGAAGATCCTGCAGGTGGGAAATTGCTTGATGATGCAAAGGAATAGAAAGGAGTCATAAATAACATCAGTATAGTAAGATTGAGAGGGAAGAGGTTGTAAAATAAATTAGAGTTTAATGGCATGGCTTAGATAATAGAGCAGGAGCTATTTATTACAAATACTCCCTCTGTGTAAAGATCGAAATGCAATGAGTAAACACTTCAGAAACAGGACCAAGCAGAAATACATCTTAGGAAGAATCCATGCTCTGTCTAAATCAGGCATTTGAAGTTTATAAAAATAAAAACATTTTAAAAATGGCTTTGATTTAAAAGTTGAATATTTCACTCTTCTAAAAGACAAGTTAAAAAAAAAACAAACAACGAAACACAGAAATAACGTCATGCCAAATTCAGCCACAGGGGACTTCATTTAACACTTGCTAATTACTCAAGTCCAAGGTTAATAAGCAACCAATTGCTATAAATTCTAAATATTGTAGAGATAAAACAACTTGTTAATTATTTCACTAGGCTACAGATAAAAAAATATCATTATTACTTTCATTTATATTTTCTATAAGAATAATATATGAAACCTAGTTCTTCCACAAAATTTTATGGATAAATATATATGTTTGTATATATATACATATATATATATCTGTTTGTGTGGTGAATACACTTAAATATTCATAAGTTTATAAAGTAAAAATAATTATTTTTGACAAATAATAACAAAATAATTATATAGAAACAATTATATCCTATTTTAAGACATAATATAGTTCTCAATGCCAGTAGGTTATAAAATGGGACAAATGAACATTTCACAATCCTGATTAAATTCAGCAAATGCCATCTACTATTCTTCAATCATATAGTCCAAATTGATTTATTTGTGTGTTCAGGATCTGTCACTAAAATTCAGTCACCATATTTTATTAATGTATTTATTATTTTATAAGCAAAGTTTATTTGGGGGCTAGTGGGGAGCTTATGAATGTATCCATGTTCCCCAAGATCTAAATATACACAGACAGATACGTTTAGAGATTTTTGTGCTTAATTCTAGTAATTCATATCTTACTTAACTGCTATTTTGTTCCAGTAGTCTTTTCTTTTTTCCATATATAAATACATTATTTTAATTAATTAGCAGCTTGCTTTTCTTCATAGCACTTATAATAATAGTAAATAAATGTATATGTAATTATGTTTTAAACAATATTTAAAACAACATTGTATGCTTTGGGTTTAATGAGCTATAATTCTAGTATTTAATCTTATACTTAGATATTTAAGCAAATAAAATTTTATATAATGACTTTGCCTAATAATTACAGTGAAAACAATTGTAACATAGATGTCCTAAGGGTCATAGACATGACAAAGAAATTTATAAAAATAACAGAAGTTCCAAATAGATCTCTTAATATTTTTAAGAAGGCAGAGTTCATAAACAGATAAGAACCAAAATTGTTGCATAGTAGAGAATGACAAAGTTTGCTAAAGATTTTATGCAAAGCAGAAACAGTCTGATTTGAGTGCAGATTCCACAACTAGTGTGATTTTATGAGGGTTTATATTTTTAAAATATTATCTTTTCTATATACAGAGGTAATACTATGATGCATGTATATGTATGGATAAGAGTACATCATAGCTGAATTTTGACAGAGACAGAATTGACAGACAAATTCATAAAATTTGTTTTCCGCAATGTAACAAAGAAAGTTAATTTTTTTTTTTTTTGGTTTTTGGGCCACACCCAGTGATGCTCAGGGGTTACTCCTGGCTATGCGCTCAGAAGTCGCTCCTGGCTTGGGGGACCATATGGGACGCCAGGGGATCGAACCGCGGTCCGTCCTAGGCTAGCGCAGGTAAGGCAGGCACCTTACCTTTAGCGCCACCGCCCGGCCCCGAAAGTTAATTATTTATGAGGAAGTAGTGCACTGATATATTTTATACTTTTGGTAACATGTTCACAACATTGTCAATTTTTCTGATGTTGATGTACAAAGTTACTGCCTAATATCCACAACCCCCAATACTAATTCTATATCAAGCTATCTTTTATCCAGCATATAATATTTATTCATATTTCTTATTTTTTTATAATAAATGTTATTTGATCTAAGTGTGGCCATCTATGCTTTTATCAGTCTACAAATAACCTTTTGACTTTTTACTCTGAGCCAGTGCTGATTGTAAGAGTTAATGTGTATGTTTTGTAAACAACAGAAATTTGGGGGCCGGGCAGTGGCGCTCGAGGTAAAGTGCCTGCCTTACCTGCGCTAGCCTAGGAGACGGACCGCGGTTTGATCCCCCGGCGTCCCATATGGTCCCCCAAGCCAGGAGCGACTTCTGAGCGCATAGCCAGGAGTAACCCCTGAGCGTCACCGGGTGTGGCCCAAAAACCAAAAAAAAAAACAAAAACAAAAACAAAAAAAAAAAACAGAAATTTGGATTTTGTTTCTTGATTTATTCAGTTACACACCAGATCATATGATTGTGTTCAGGGTTTGCTCATGGTTCTACAATCAGGATTCATTCTAAGCAGGCTGGGTGAGAATATGGTTCACAGAATATAAAAATGTATATGCCACTTGGGGCCTGAGAGATAGCACAGAAGTAGGGCATAAGTCTTGCAAGTGGTTGACCCAGGATTGAGGGTGGTTCAATCCTGGCATCCCTTATGGTCTCCTGGGCCTGCCAGGAGCGATTTCTGAGCACAGAGCCAGGAGTAACCTCTGAGCAATGCCGGTTGTGAACAAAAAATATAAATAAATAAATAAATAAATAAATAAATAAATAATATATATGTCACTAGTACCCCCAAAATCCCTATACTCTATACTCTTGCTCTAGCCACAATGTACCTTTTGACAGGCTAGTTCAGTCCAATGACACCTAGATAAATTATTTCTGTTGAAGATTTTGTTGCCATTTTTTCTATTTCAATTTTGGTCATTTGTACTATTTATTTTATTTTTATTGTTTTATCATTTTTTAATAATTTTATTGTGACCAAAGTGAATTGCAAATCTTTCACATTAATATTTTGGATACATAGTGACATTGAATCAGGGGCATTCCCACCAGAAGTGTTATCCTCCCTCCACCCCTGTTTTCAGCATGCATCCCATATCCTCCATTATTTCTGTGTCTAGCTTGTTGTAGATTGGATATCGATTCTGTTGTCATAGGCTTTGGATTTTGTGTTTAATTTGATCATTTTTTAATTTCTACTTAATGTTCATAAAACTATTTGGTCTTTGTACCATCCATTTTTCCCCTCAGTTTTTGAGGCAGAACAAGATGATTCAAGTTATGTGGTTTTGCTTGAAAAGGAAAAAAAAACAAGCAAGCAAACAAACAAAAAATTGGAAGGAGTCTATCTAGAGGTTATAAATAGAAGATAAGAAAGAAAAAAGGAAGAAAAACATAACGAAAAGAAAAAATACAAAAAATATCCAAACAAAAAACATGAAAAGTACCACAACAATAACAATCAAACACTAAGCATGATCCTGAAATTAAAAGAAAATGGTTGGTTTTTTTTTTTTTTTTTGCATAGGCACAGTAAATATTGGGAGATTAGAAAGAGAATTCCCTTGGCCTAAGAGATACAGTGTTTCTCTGCTCTTGAAGCATACTGTCATTGGAATAACTTCAGGCTCCATACATGCTCTTTTTCACTCCCCTATGTCTTTTTATGTTGCCAGGTAACTTTCTCCTCAGTCTTGGATGATAAAATTAGGCCTCTGATTTTATCTTGGTATTTGCACAGGTCATAGGATGAAGCCTAGGATAAAGTCAGTCTTTATGGTTCTAGAAGTTCTATTCCATCACTTTTGTTTTAACCAGTCTTTTGTAATTGGTGGTCTTGGTGTTTGCACAGATCCTAGGATGAAGCCTAGGATACAGCCTTTCATTATGTTTCCAGAAGTTCTGCTCAGTTATAGTTGTCTTAATCAGATATCTGGAACTAGAGATCTTGGTTGTTGTACAGATCCTAGATCAAAGCCTTGGCTAGGGTCTTTCTTATTGGTGTCAGGATAAGTTCTGCCCAGTCATGGTTGTCACAGTCAGTCTTCTGTAGTTAGCAATCTTAGTGCTTGCACAGTTCAGAGGATGATGTGCTTTCTGATTTTATTTTAGTGTTAGGTGATGAGATAAGACAACCTGCTCTTAGATCAAGTTGTTGCCATTTCCTCATTGTCAGGATGTCATATCAAAACTGGTGCATGTTGGTATCAAAGCAGTATTAAGAATGTCCCATAGGGAATTTGGTTTCAACTGTGTTGGTTCCATATCTGAGATCTATGGTTCAGGATTGGAAGGTCAATGTCTAATCACATGGCATATAAGTTGGGTCCACATGACATATGTTCAGGGTGGGAGACAGCCCTATATTGTAAAATGTATGAGTTCTGATTCCTAGTATATAAAATCTTGTTTCTATTCATAAAATTTCCTCCTTTTTCGTATGCATTTGCAAAAGGAAGTGGTGCTATATTATATATCTGGTGCATTTGGAGGTGAGAATGTCATACTACATCATCTTTGTGCCCTGGTTTTAAACTGAGCTTTTATCCCAGGCAAGACTTTTTCTTGTAGGTTTTTGTACCAAGCAGAACCAAAACAAGTGAAGTTAAGGAAGAGAACATATATATGTATATATGTATGTATACATATACATATATGTAAAATAGAGAAAATAAATAAAAATAAATTTAAAAAATAGTTAAGAAAAAAAGTGATATAGGAGATTATCTTATATTTGGGGATAAACAGGTTAAGAGGTACTAGTATAGAGGTATTAAAGGAAATATAGGCTTCCCCATTGTCTTTTGAGATATTCTGTGGGGGATGTAATCCAGGGCACATTTTCATCACACACCCTGGTCTTGTTGAATTTGAGAAAAAATTTGTAGCAGAAAGGGGTCAGGTAGAGTTCTTAAACTGGGGATCCTTCTGGAACTGAATCCTGTATCAAGCAAGAGACCACATTTGGGGGGGGGGATTGAGAAGGAGGGTCACAGAGCATGAATCAGCAGGAGTGTTGGTTGTAATTTCTTCCAGGGGATGAGATGTGAGGCTGACAGGATGTCCTTTTGCTTGGGTGATGCCTTATTGGGGTAGGAGGTCAGTCTGGATACATAATGAGTTAAGAACTGAGAGTAAAGAGTGTTAAATAAGGAAGAATATTGGATTCGAATTGGAGGGTGAGGGATATTAAAATTTCTGAAGGGGGAAGAGGGATAGTATATATGAACGATTATATACACTTTAGTCATTGATTGATTACAATTCAGGTTTGGCACTCAGAGAGGAGTCCTCTATCTGTACTTATGCCCTCATAAAGACATACATTAGTGATATATTCTTAAGTTGTTGTTAGAGGTCTGACCCCAATAGGATGGGTCTGAGCTCTTATGGAATGGTTGAATTAAGATAAATAATTAGCTTAGGTATAATTTAGAAAAAAGTGGAAGAGAGAACAAAAGATAAGAGAGAGGAGAGAAGAAAATAAGTAAATACAGTATAATTAAATCTACAAAATATTAAATAAGTAAAACAAAAGAGATTGGGCCGGTGAGTCAGAGTTGGGAGGTTTTCCCAATTTCTAGGCACTTCATAAGGATGGTTTGGGCCTTGGTAAATGAGGGTTTCAGGGATATGTAATGGCTGGTTATATAATGTGTCTCAAGTACTAAGCAATGTGGTAGTGAGGCCTACCCATGTAGGTGGCTACCCTGTGTAGTTTGTCCTCTGCATCTTATGTATCAAAGTTCCTTTCCTAAAGAAAAACTAACATTGTGGGTTTTATTTGACAAATTGAATTGCTGCTGCTGATGATGATGAAGAAGATTTATGGTATAATGGATAGTCAAGGCTTTGTGTTGTCTATCTTCCACTTGATTTGAACACTTCTCCCTGCTAAATGCAGACAACTATGGTGCTTGGAGTTTCTACACTATTAGACATTTCTACCCATTTTATTTGTTCTTGTAATATTATATGCATATATGGTATATATTCTATATACCTCAGAGACATGCTATCATTCTGTATTTATCTTTCTTCTTCTGGTTTACTTCATTTAATATAAGATTTTCTAGATCCATCCACGTTGCTGCAAAATACATGATTGTATTGTTTCTAACTGCTACATAGTAATTTATTGTGTATAAAAACCACATCTTTATGATCCACTTATCTGTTGTTGGATATCGAGGATGGTTCCAAATCTTTGCTATTGTACTGAATACTATGATAAATAGTGGAGTGCGCACATACTTTGGGATGAATGTCCTTCCAACTTGGAAATAGATACTCAGGAGAGCAATTGCTGGATCTTATGGCAGCTCAATTCTGAGTTTACTGAGCACTCTCCATACTGTTTTCTATAGGGTTGGACAAGGCAGCACTCCCACCAGAAGTAGATGAGAGTTTCTTTCTTACCACATCTCAGCCAACAGAGATTAGTGCCATTATTTTTGATGCGTGCCATCCTCACTGGGGTAAGTTGGTACCTCATTGTTTTCTTGATTTGGATTTCCCTAATGATGAGTGATGGTGAACATGTTTTCATGTGACTATTGGCCATCCCTCAGTCTTCTTCAGAGTGTCTATTCATTTCTTCTACCCATTTTTCTATAGCGCTATTAAATTTTTTTGAGCTCACCTTTCTGAGTGCTTTGTATATACTAGATTTCAGCCCTATATGCGATATGTTGAGTGCAAACATTTTTCCCATTCCATTAACTGCCTTCTAGTTTTAACTAGGGTTTCTTTCAACATGGAGAAACTTTTTAGTTTGATGTAATCCCATTTATTTAGGTTTGATGCTAAAGTTCTTGCCATTGGCATTCTGTCCTCAAAGACATTTTTGATATATAGTTCTTCAAGTGTTCTGCCTATTTTTTCCTCAGTAAACTTTATAATTTCAGGTCTGATTTTAAGGTCTTTAATCTATTTTGAGTTGAATTTTGTATAAGGTGTGAGGTATGGATCAATCTTTAATTTCTTACAGGTGGTTGGTTATCCAGTTGTTCCAACACTATTTGTTGAAGAGACAGTCTTTGTTTTATTTCACATTCTTGGCTCTTTTGTCATCTATTATTTGACTGTATATTTGGGACTTATCTCTGGATATTCTATTCTAACCCACTGGTCTGAGACTCTGTCTTTGTTCCTGTACCATGCTCCTTTGATCGATATGGCTTTATAGTAAAGCTTCAGGTTATATAAAGAGATGCCACCCAGCTTCTTGTTTTTTAATATGTATTTGGTAACCTGTGTTTTCATAAGAATTTTATAATTGATTGTTTTAAGTCCTTAAAATGATATCTAAATTTGGATAGGAATTGCACTGTATCAATATAGAAGTTTAGGTAAGATAGTCATTTTGACTATGTTGATTCTACCTACCCATGAGCATGAGATGTTCTTCCATTTCTTTACATCCTCTACAAGTTCTTTCTGAAGTATTTTGAACTTTTTATAGGTATAGGTCCTTCACTTTTTTTTGTAAGGTTGATTTCTATGTACAGGATATTTTTGGATACTATTTTAAATGGGATTGTCTCCTTAATCTCTTTCTTTTCTATTTTATTATTTGTGTAGATTAACGGTACTGTATTTTGTGTGTCAACTTTGTAGCTGGTCACTTTGCTGTATTGGTTATTTATTTTTAGAAGTTTTACTATGGACTCTTTAGGGTTTTATGTATATAATCATATCATCAGCAAAAAGAGATAGTTTCAGTTCCTCTTTCCCTATTTGGATTCCTTATATTCCCTTCTCTTGTCTGATTGCTATTGCTAGGACTTCTAAAATTATATTGAAATAAGAGAGGAGAGAGTATACAGCCTTGTCTAGTTCCTGACCTTACCGTAAATACTTTCAGGTTTTTTTTTTTGTTTGTTTGTTTTTTGCCATTAAGGATAATGTTGGCTGTGGGCTTTTTTTTTTTTTCTTGAGAATATAACTGAAGAGCATTTATTGCTCTTTCACTTGAGGACATAATTAAACTGTGTTGTTACCCACCCTGCACCCAAACCTGAAGAATGGTTAGTTAGTGTAGTATCATTACAGCAGAAAGGAATAGTTCAAAGTGTTCAAACTAACAATAGCTGACAAAAAAGTTCTCTATAGTTTGTTGTACACAATTGTATTGCAAGCCCACCTTCAATCACCTAATGCTTCCAGCTCAATCATTCCTCACCTGCTCAGCCTGCAAACAAATAAGCACATAGCTCTTCTCTTTTATCCAGTCTTTGTTGTAAGGTTGATATACCTGTGTATCAGCTCAGTTAATGAGGCAGCTGGAATTTACCACATCATCAATAAAATTAAGCCACAGTTGATATCATATGTGATGGAAGGGCTGGTGGGGTTCATTCTCTGCAGATGTTCTTCGTACATTTTAAAAATACCTTCCATGCATTCTTTCACAGATTCATATTTGGCCTAAGTTCTGCCTTCTGACCTCTAGGTATGTTGTATTGTTGAAATGGTATGAGACATAGCGCCAAACTCTTTTCAAAGCAGCCACCAGCATCAACACCACCGCAGCTGGACCAGTTGTGGGCTTTTTGTAGAAAGTTGTAACTATCTTGAGGAAGATTCTTTCCAGTCCTATTTTTCTGAGTGTTTTCATCATGAATGGGTGTTGGATTTTTGTCAAATACCTTTTCTGCATCACTTGATATAACCATGTGATTTTTTTTGTCTTTCTTGTTGTTGATATGGTATAGGATATTAATTGATTTGCATATGTTGAACCATCCTTGCATCCTTGGGATGAAACCCATTGGTCGTGGTGTTTAATCTTTCCGATGTATTGTTGGATTCGGTTTGCTAAGATTTTGTTGAGGATTTTTGCATCTATGTTCATTAGTCAGATTGGTCTGTAGTTTTCATTCTTGCGCTGTCTTTTCTATCTTTGGGAATAAGTGTAATATTAGCCTCATAGAAGGAGTTAGGGAGGATTCCTGTCTTTTAAATGTTTTTGAAGAGCCTGTGGATCAATGGTAGTAATTTTTCTTGGAATGTTTGATAGAATTCACCTGTAAGACAACATAGACCTGGACTTTTGTTCTTGGCGAATTTCTTAATTATTAATTCAATTTCTTCAGATATGCTTGGCCTTTTTAGGCTTTCTATAACCTCCTTATTCAGTCTGGGAAGATGATATTTTCCAGAAGTCTGTCGATATCTTCTGGATTCTTTTGTTTGAGCAAATAATGCAAGATATTTTCTGTCTGAGAATGTTTTTAGTCCTTCCTCCCATATGAATGAGAGTGTTGCTGGATAGTGGACTCTAGATTGGAAATACCTTCCATTCAGTCATTTAAATATGTCTTCCCACTGTTTTCTTGCTTGTATTGTTTTAAATGGGAGATCTGGTTTTATTCTTATGTTCCTTCCTTTGTACTTGAAGTATTTTTTCTTCCTATTGCTTTAGGGAGCTCATCTTTCTCTTTCTCTTCTTTTATTTTATTTTTTGCATTTGGATTTCTAATATGTCTTGATGTTGATTTATTAGGGTTTATTTTATTAGGGACTATTTTTACCTGTTGGATTTGCACTGGAACCTCTTTCCAGAGGGTGTAAAAGTTTTCTTCTATTAGAATGTCACCACTAGTTTTTCCCCTTCCCTATTTCCTTCCCTTCTGGTATTTCTACAATCTATAGATTATTTCTTTTGTCTTTGTTCATTAAAAACCTTACATTTTCTACCAGTGCTTTACCTCTTATTCCCCTATTGGCTTCTTTGTCATTTTTGGTTTGTAGTTTTTCTTCAACTTCTATGTGATTCTCCAACTGTGCAATTCTGCTATTATGGCTTGCTAAGACATTTTTTATTTCCTTTAATTACATTTTTATAGATTCTCTCATCTTCTGTAGAAGTTCTTCTTTCTGTTGGTTGATTTGTTATCTATGCATTTCTTGAGCTCACTTTCCTTGACTTTTATTGCCCTGGCTTTCATTGACTCTTTAGGTCCTCATTGATTGGGCCTTTGCATTTTGTTGGACTTAGAAATTTACTAGAATTACTCTCCCGGTTGATAATGTCTTCCTTAGTTTACCCATATTTCTTTGCATTTGGTGGTTTGGCTTGGAATGTTCTGCCATTGGGTTTCATCTCTTCTTTGTCACCTGTGTCATGGGGCTGGTTCCCTTCTCTGGCTTGTAGCCCTAGGTGGGTATGATAGCTGTGATCACTGAGGTTTGGCCCCACCCTCAGGTGTACTCCCTCACATTACCTGCCAGAAGGAGTAGGTCTCCTCTGCCTTGCCCAATATCGGAAAGATTTTCCCCTCCTTTGCCTGTCAGAAGGTATGGTTCACCTCTGCTCATGCCTTCCCTAGCCTAGGTAATGCCGAGTTCCGCCAGTCTGGGCCTGCTGATTCAGATTCACTCTCTCGCTTTACATGTCAGAAGGTGTGGTTCACAGAGATTGGCACATATCAAAACAATGAGAACAAGTAGTGTTGGTGGAGATGTAGAGAGAAAGGAACTCTTATCCACTGCTGGTGGAAATGCTGCCTAGTCCAACCTTTATGGAAAGTGAGCTCCCATATGATACATTATACCACACATAGGGGGATACCCTAGGAACACAAACATACAATATATAAATCCCTTCCTTACATCTATATTCATTTCAGCACTATTTACCATAGCAAGACTCTGAAACAACCAAGATGCCCTTCAACAAATGAATGGCTAAAGAAACTGTGGTACATATACACAATGGAATATTATGCAGCCAACAGGAGAGATGAAGTCATGAAATTTTCCTATACATGGATGTACATGGAATCTACTATGCTGAATGAAATAAGTCAGAGGGAGAAATAAAGACGCAGAATAGTCTCACTCAGCTATGGGTTTTAAGAAAAATGAAAGACATTCTTGCAATAATTTCCAGAGACAAAAGATAGGAGGGCTGGAAGTTCCAGTTCACTTCATGAAGTCATCACAAAGTGTGATGAGTGTAGTTAGAGAAATAACTACATTGTACCTGAGTATGCTGCATGCAAGGTAAATGCCTTAGCCATTGTACTATTGCTCTTGCCTCTGAACATTATTTTTAATCAAAGTATATTCATCATTCTTTGCAGAGCTGAATTAGATGCCTCAAATGCCTTCCATGTTCTTTTTGATTGTATCTTTTATCATTTGTTCTCTATAATAACCTTTTAGTATAGAGTATCCTCAGTTGCAATATTCATTCAGTGCTTTGTATATATTATATTATTATCTTGCTCTGTTATGGAGGAAAACCTGTTTTTTATTACCCATAGACCTTAAAATTTCTCCTTATCTGGAGATATGCCTTATTATGTGAATACAGACATTGGCTTATCTGGTTCTTGATATGATTCTTAGTTTTCTTAAACTCATGCACAATATTTTATTTTACATTTATATAAAGTAATTGTCTCTGGAAACACACAAATAGTAAATAATAACCTTGCAATATATTATCATGTTATTGTTTTAAACAAGCTGCTCTATTATATACCAAAGAAATTTGCTTTTTTTTTTAAATATTTTAACTATATTTAAAAACCATAAATAATGCACAGGAGAGATGGTCAATTTTTTTTCAAAAGTACTGCCAAAAGAATTGTAGCAGTTTTCTACCTTTTTTATTCATTAAAAATTTTGCTTTTAGAGAAATTTTCAAAGACCCCTATGGTTTATTCATTACATGCTTTAGTTTACAAGTTTTCTTTTGGAGAGGAATTCCAAAGTAATGTTTAATGGCTGACAATCCTGTAGATACTCTGTCAACTGAGATGGATTTTCCATGCTTGGGTCATAGATGCATGGTATCTTAAAACTAGTGATGTTGATGTCCAACATAGCCACATCCTGAAGTAGTGGTAGTACACTGGTGCTAATGCTGCATATATGTGTGTGTAGTACACACTGGAAAGAAGTGCACTTTCTAGTCCTTTCAGCTATCTCCCTAACTCATTTAGACTGTTAAACATGTACTAAATTTTTTCTGTATGATGATTAAATGTCATTTAATTGGAATTTTTAAGAAATTAACTGATTTATATAAGGAACATTAGTATTTATCACCTATTTAGAATTTATTTGCTCAAAAAGTAGCAAATACCATAAGAACCATTATTTAAACAACAAAGACTTTATTTCATGAACATGGACATTTTTATTTACAATATGTTTACACATACACTGATCTTAGTTTATATTTATAGATATGATGAATAATAAATATTAAAAGTATGTTTTAGATGTCTCTTAATCCATTGATATAGAAATAAAAATTCTCTTTGAATATCTAGCTTAAAATTTGGACAGATCAAGCAGACTTAAACTCAATATCAATAATATGGGCATGACCCATATACAGAGAACATTAAGATATATGTCATCTTATTTGTAAGCTGTTATTTGAAAGCTATTTTCTTGCATCAATTCGTGATGAGGCAGAAAAAATACAAAACTTGATTTTCAGGCATGTCATGGAAATTTATACTACAAATATTGAGATCAAAATTTTTCTCTTTTCTCATTATCTTTTCAAAGGTGCCTTACATTTCATATATGCTCAGTTTAATATATTTTGTTATAGATTTACTTGTCATGAATGTTCTAAAGATTGATGATTCTACAAAAATATAAATAATTTAACTATTTTCTTGTGTGTCATCTGATTTTAACAACATTTTTTCAAAGATTCGAATAAAAAAGATATCTTAAGCAAGTTAGGGTTGAAATAGAATAAAAGTCTTGAAAAATAGAGCACAGAGGGCCAGATTTTCTTCATAAATAAAACATGGACTGGGTTTATTGAACACTTTGTGGGACTTGCATGAACTTGTCCTATCTGCCAGAGAAAGCTATTGCCTCAGTACAGTAAAAATAGTAAGGTTATACTAAAGGACATAAAGAGACGTCCCAGAATAATTTGCTCACTTTCAGAAAGCAGTGTGTCTAATGGGAGTGCTATATTATAAATAATAATCTTTCAATTTAACAATCTCCTTTGGTAAAAGTTAAAACCTTCAAATTGTAAGAAAAGTTAAGTTTTAATCAAAATAAAATATTCTAAAAGTAATGGAATTGTAATAATATACATTTAGGTTAAGATTCTGAGCTAACAGAGGACAGAATTAGGATGACTATAGACCCACAAAAAAGGCACAATTAACCTTGTATTATATCCAGAAACTAAGCAAATTTGACTAGTTCTGCTTTTTAAGATGTAAACAATTTATTATATGGTTTGGTAGTAAAAAAAAAAGATACAGTTCAATGATGGTATAAATTTGGCTTATTGTATCTAGATTGTAACTTCATCTTCCTCATAGCTTCCTAAAATCACTGTAAACTTTTATCTAAAAGCGGTCAGAAACTAATTTTATGTACATAGAAATATGATGTTCATATCCCTGTTCAATTAATGACTGGGTCTCCAACTTTGATGTGTATCACGTATATCCTTCACTAGTCAACTCATAATTTGGGATTAAGCAGGTTAAACCTGACATTCCAGGATACCACAGATAAATTTAATGAACAGTTATTACATTTTTTATTGGATTAAGTAGTTTATTTATGACTAATATTGTTAGCCATATGACTCATACTCATTTCTTATCTAAGCAATTTTAATGTTGATAAATATATTTTATTGTACCTATATCTTAGTGTTTGATTCTAGAAACTCATCAAATCTTCTTAAAGTGACTAACAATATAAAGCAAATTTATATTCTGATGTTTAGTACCATTAATATTTGGGAGTTTTTATTTCAACATGTGTTAATATACATTTTCAATCATTACAATGTAATGATAAATAGCTCTACATTTTAGCAATAATATCCTATATTAAGACTAGGATAACAAAAATTTGAGTATCAAAAAACCCAACAATTTTAATAGCATTTATATTACATTTCAGAAGTTGAAATTTGATATAATACAATAATACATAAATAATATTATTCACTTGAGATGCATTTTTAAGAGAAAGTTCACAAATCACCTTTATATTTTATCAAATATCTATCAAAGTAAAACCAATAGGAATTATTATTTTTTTTGGAAATTGGCAAATTGTTAATCTACTGCTCCTCAGAGCTTCCATTGCATTTTATCAACACCTACCATACTTTTCATTTCTGATTGTAGTTTCCTCACTTCAGCAATTCCACATTCTTATACTTTGCTGATTGCTTATGATATCACTTATTTGAGTTCATTAAAACTTTCTCACTATGGTTTCATTAAAGTCAGTGAGGATTTTTTAAATTTTATTTGTGCTAGTTGAGCCATTGGCTTGGTGTTATAGTTTTGCATATTGAGGTTCTACTATTTTCTCACATTGGGTTTGAGGTTCTCCTGCTATGTTCAGTGTGAATATTTGCAGTTACAACCATTGGATTCTAGGAGGTGTTAGGTTGAGGAGTTATTTTCCTTTCCTCTACATCTTTATACAGTAATAGGGTCTAAACTGTGATCAGAGTAAAAATGATAAAGAACTGTTATGTGGTCACATATGCAGTAATGTACATCAGAAGCTGTCTACCTGCCCTTATTGAAATAGCAGAGGTCAGGTTGTAAGACTGCTGGAGTACAGATGAAGTGAGGAAACCAACGATAAGTTCCAAAACATTCTTGGAGTTGTCAGAGTGGTGGCAGTGAGCAGTTACAGGAGCTGTGGATCTGGCCCATTAACAATTCTTAGTTGTAATACAATTTTTTATTAATAATAAATGGTCTTTGGTTTACTTTTTATGTTTTCATTATTAATTTGTATATCAGGTTAATGCAGCCTCATAAAATAAATTTGGAAGCATTCTTTCTCAAATTTAGAAGATTTTAAAATGATTAGATTTATTTACTTTATTAAAAGTTCAGAAAAATATAGGGAAAAGCTATATTGTCTGTAATTTTCCTTATGTAAATTTCTCTATTATTATTTGTAGTTCACACATATAAGTTACTGATCCAGGTTTTTTCTATTCTAACACTTGATATTTATCTTAAATTTATTTTATATTTAAATTTATATTTTATTTTAAATATAATCTTTAATTCCAGGTTTTTCACATAAGTTTTCATTGTAACCACTGATATTCTTTTGCATTCATATGGTATCTTGTAATTTCTTGTACTTCATTTCTGATGATGTTTATTGGTGTTTTCTTTCTTATTGTATAAACCAAGATCAATAATTTCTATTATGCCTATGTATTTGAAAAATATGTTTCATATGTTATTACTTGTTTCAGTTATTCATTTTTATTTTTGTTTATTATTTTCATTTTTAATTTGCCATTTTTTAGTTTCATTAGTTGGTCCATATTCCAGTTGATGTACTGTGGTTAAATTTGTATTTTTTTCCATTGTATTCTTTCTTATTTCTTTACAAACTCATGCATCACAATTAATTCTCCTTTTAGTAGATTTGAATAACTTGATTGTTCAATATCATTTGTCACCAGGTATTTTTAAATTGTACTTCTAATTTCCTCATTGAACAAGTGGTTGCTGAGAAGAATATTATTTTCTCCACATGCTAAATGTTTTCCAATTTTCTTTTGTGGCAGAGTTCTAATTTTGTAACATTGTGATCAGAAACAGTACTACATATGGTTTCACTCTCATTACTTCATTGACATTCATTTCCGTCTCAGAGTTTCCTTGAAAAAGTCTAAGCTGTTGAACAAAAATGCATATTCCACAGTCTGCAGTTAAATATTTAATAAATGTAAATGAAAGTAATTTTAGTTTATCGTATGCATTATATTTAACATAAACTATCCATAAGTATAAAAATCTCCTAACTATAATCATTTACATAAATGCAAATATATGTTTAATTTAGTGACAGGATAACTATCAATTGATATAAGCAGTGTTCAAGTTAGTAAATAAATGAAAAAAAGTGTATATTATTTTAAGTATTACTTTGTCAAGAACTGTTAGAATGTTATGTACACTAAGCTAGCTTCTGCAATATTGATGTCGTTTTTTTACTTTTACTATTATTATTTATTTTTATTACCATGAATTTAAGATCTTAAATCAAGTACTATTTATTAATTCAGAATGTCTTGGAACAGGAGTGCATGTCATCCACAAAGTTTCTATCATTATGATCACCAGAACTAAATTATTTTGTAGAAAGGTCTTGGCCCAAGATTGTTGGTAGAGACATTTGGATTAGGTCCTCGTATTTCCTAATTAGATGTATCTTAATTGGTTCATTTGGTTTCTTGTTAAAAAGATGTTTTCCCAGTGCCTCCTCATCTGGCTTTTGCCCTCCTCTTAGGGGTGGGCTTGTTTATTCTAATAAAGGATATCAGGAGGCCTGGAGGAGGAGTTGCTGTCTAGACTCATGGTTCCACTTGGTGGAGAGACTGGCTTGAGGTGTGAATTTCTGGCCTGCTATACCTTCTCAAGTGTGTGAGAATTATTTCCCGCGTCAGAATTGCTACCAGACCTGCATCTCTTTTCTTACCCAAAATAAGAGGCAAGGGAATCTTTTTCCTTCTCTGGGGATTACAGAATGCACATCCTACCATTTCACACAAGATGGATATTTCTTTATGCTTAGTACAAATGGTTTGATTTTCTTTCTTTTATAGGATTGGGGTCCTAATTGTTCAAGATGTCTATGAGTTCTCTGAACTTTCTTGCAGTTCTTTCAATGTAGGACTTTCTCCAAAAATACTTTCTATTCACAGACACTATTTTTGATATTTAGGTCACATCCTGTGACGCTCAGGGGTGAATTCCAGGCTATGCGCTCAGAAATCACTCCTGGCTTAGTGGTGGGCCATATGGGTTGGAAATCAAAACGAGGTTTGTCCTAGGTCAGCCGTGTGCAAGGTAAGCACCCTACCACTGCGGCATCTCTCCGACACTAAGATAGTTATTTTTTGAGAGACACAAGAAATGCTCCAACTGAAAAAGTTCTGGTAAGGGGTCTGAGTGGTAGTGCAAGTGGTAGGGTGTTTGGCAAACCTAGGACAAACCATGATCCCCGGCATCTCATATGGTCCCCCAAACAAGGAGCGATTTCTGAGAGTATAGGCAGGAGTAACCCCTTAGCGTCACCAGGTGTGGCCGAAAAAACAAAACTAAAAAAGTTCTGATGAAATAGAATTTATAAAAATGACATGAGCATAAAAATATGATTATTTGTACTTTGCCATTTTCTGTTACTTAAAAACAAGTCACACCTCATGTTCACCCTCAAGGAAACAGACATATACAAAGGCATGACACCAAAAGACATACATTATATGGTGCTTTTATGATTAAGATATCAGCTATAGACAAAATGTTTTCTTACTTAGATAATTTTTCATGATTAATCCAAATTTTGAGTCAATACATATGTACATTTCAATTACATAAAACTCAATATAAGGAGCACCATTACTTACTTGGAGTATAAAAAAATAACTTTTGTATTTGTCCTATTTTTGGCTAACACCCAATAACTTCCTCATGACAAGGTGTTAAAGGGTCACTCCTGGAGGAATTTGTTGAAAATTATGCAGTCCTATGAATTCAACTGTAGTCAATAACATATTAATAATTTGATTAATAATTAACTGCATATTAATGTTCATTAAAAACCATTAATGACCATTAATTCCTCTACTAAGCATCATTTAAATTAATATTTTTATTTAAACACCTTGATTATAAACATGATTATGGTTGGGTTTCAGTCATATAAAGAACACCCCCTTTATCAGTGCAAGATTCCCATCACCAATGTCTCAAATCTCCCTCCTCCCAACAACACCCCCACCTGTACTCTAGACAGGCTTTCTACTTCCCTTAGTCTTTCACATTGTTATAAAAGTTCTCAGTGTAGTTATTTCTCTAACTACAATCACCACTCTTTGTGGTGAGCTTCATATAATGAGCTGGATTTTTCAACTCTCCTCTCTTTGTCTCTGAGGATTATTGTAAAAATGTCTTTTATTTTTCTTAAAACCCATATATGAGGGAGACTATTCTGTATCTATCTCTCTCCCTCTGAATTATTTCACTCAGCATAATGGATTCCATGCACATCCATGTATAGGAAAATTTCATGACTTCATCTTTCCTGATGGCTGTATAATATTCCATTGTGTATATATACCACGTTTCTTTAGCCATTCGTCTGTTGAAGGGCATCTTGGTTGTTTCCAGAGTCTGGCTATTGTAAATAGCTCAACAATATATATATATAGGTGTGAGGAAAGGATTTTTGTTTTGCATTTTTGTGTTCCTAGGGTATATCCCTATGAGTAGTATAGCTGAATCGTATGGGAGTTCAATTTCCAGTTTTTGAAGGAATTTCCATATCGCTTTCCAAAAAGGTTGGACTAGGCGACATTCCCACCAGCAATGAATAAGAGATCCTTTCTCTCCACATCTCCACCACAACTGTTTATTGACATTCTTTGTGATATGTGCCAATCTCTGTGGTGTGAAATGGTACCTCATAGTTGTTTTGATTTGCATCTCCATGATGATTAGTGCTGTGGAGCTATTTTTCATGTGCCATTTGGCCATTTGTATTTCTTCTTTATCAAAGTGTCTATTCATTACTTCTCCAGATTTATTGATGGGATTAAATATTTTTCTTGTAAATTTCTGTCAGTGCCTTGTATATTTTGGTTATTAGCCCCTTATCTGATGGGTATTTGGTGAATAGTTTCTCCCACTCAGTGGGTGGCCTTTGTATCCTGGGCACTATTTCCTTCAAGGTGCAGAAGCTTCTCAGCCTAATATATTCCCATCTCTTTATCTCTGCTTTCACTTCTTTGAAGAGTGCTGTTTCCTCCTTAAAGATTCTTTTAGTCTCAATGTCATGGAGTGTTTAACCTACATGTTGTTCTATATAACATGTGGTTTTAGGTCTGATATTAAAGTCATTAGTTCATTTGGATTTTACCTTCATACATAGTGTTAGCTGGGGGTCTGAGTTCACTTTATTGCACGTCTAACCACTTGTGCCAACACCACCTGTTGAAGATTTCCTTGCTCCATAAAGGATTTCTTGCTCCTTTATCAAATATTAGATTATTGTATGTCTGGGGAATATTCTCTGAGTACTCAAGCCTATTTCACTGATTGGAGGGTCTGTCTTTATTCTAATACCATGCTGTTTTGATAAATATTGCTTTGTAACTCAGTTTAAAGTTGGGGAAAGTAATGCCTCCCATATTTTTTCCCAAGGAGTGCTTTAGCTATTTGAGGGTGTTTATTGTTCCAAATGAATTTCAGAAGTGTTTGATCCACTTCTTTAATGTCAATGCTATCCTTAGAGAAATCACATTACTTCCATTACTTTCTCTACTTCCAATCTACCCTAAAATGTGGAAAAATTCTTTGCAAATAGTCCTTATGCCACTGAACTAGTAAAATCTTTCTAAATAAAAATAAATCCAATTTTTATGAAAGGTGTTAACAGAAATTTATTTAGAATTCAGTTATTATTTCATTAATATTCATGAACAAAGCACACACTTCTTTTACACCTTTGTTTATTTTGGATTTTGTGTCATATTTTAACATTTCTTAGAATTGTTCCTGGTTTTGCATTCAGGGATCACTACTAAAGATGATAATGAGACAATATGAGGTGTCAGGAATAGTGGCATGCAAAATAAGTACCCTAACTGCTATACTATCTTTCTTCCCTATTTCTATTATATTTATGGTAAAAAGAATACATAACAATTTCCAAATTTTTAAAGAATGTTTATATTTAAATTTCTTTCATATGTCTTTTAAACATGTCCAATTTTAACTTCATGAAATTATTTTTAGACCATCATTCTATTAAGCAGTTATACATTATGATATTTAAAAAATTAACCTCATACTTTTTAAAAGTTTCAGTAATGTTTCATACACAAAATTATTATTATTATTATTATTTTTGGTTTTTGGGTCACACCCAGCAGTGCTCAGGGGTTACTCCTGGCTCCATGTTCAGAAATCACTCCTGACAGGCTCGTGGAACACCGGGATTCAAACCAATGACCATCAGCATGAAAGGCAAACGCCTTATCTCCATGCTATCTCTTGGCGGAAATAATTATTTTACTACACAAAACTGTATAAGAAACTATACAATTATAAAGCAATAAGTTGGGTGGCCAGAATGAGCGAAAATATTGAAGTCAAGACATTTGCCTCTGGGGCAGGATAGATAAAACAGCAGTAGGGTATTTCTCTTGTAAGCAGCCAATCCAGGATGGATGGTGTTTTGAATCTCAACATCCCATATGGTACCCCGTGCCTACTGGGAGTGACTTCTGAGCACAGAGCCAAGAGTAAACCTGATTGCTTCCATGTGTGACCCAAAAATAAGATAAGGTAATCAAGTTTCATGTCCACACACAGATGTATAAAGTATGAAGATGAGATATGTTTACACTATGGAATACTATGCACCTGTAAGGAATGCTTAAATTATGAAATTAACTGAAACCAGATTGGAAAAGGAAGATATTATGTTGAGCAAATTAAGCCCAATGAAGAAAGAAGAATAAAATATGATCTCACTTATCTGTGGTATAGAATGTTATGAGGAAATGCAATGTATCAAGACATCATACCTAGATATATTATCTGTGGTATGTAAAATAATTTTATGAGGAAATGAATGTAGCGAAGTGGCTATACATTTGACCTTAGAGCCTAGGGAGAAAAATGACACAGAAGAATATAGATCAAGGCAGAAAGCAAGATGATGATAAAGAACTTAATGGCGAAACAGTGTTCAGAATCTGGTTAAACTGGGGATATGGGTGAGATTTAAGGCTACATACAAAACAGAAACTCAACATCACCGAAAATATGAGAAAAAAAGCCAAAACCACAAAATTTTAATGTGCTTGTCAAGATGGCAGGCAGTGATAAGGGAGGGTGGTTGGAGATGAGAATGGGTTGAGAGTATGGGAGCCCCAGTGACAGGCAGTGGTGGTAGTATTGGTGTTGAAATATTAAAAGCCTAAAACTCAACTAACAAAAGCTTTGAAAATCACAGTTCTCTACTTAAATTTAAAAAATTAAAAGAAATATAGATCATGTCAGATATAACAGAGTGCCTACAATGGAACCAGAGTGATAACACAGTGGTAAAACATTTGCGTTACATGCGGTCAACTAGAAACAACCTGGATTTGTTCCCTGGCACACCATACAGTCACTCAATTCTGCCATAAAAGGTTTCTGAGTGCAGAGCCAAAAGTAACTCCTGAGCATCACTGGGTGTAACCCAAAATCCCCAAAAGTGCCTACAACATTTAAGATATATAATAGGCATTTCAATTAATTATATTGACACTAAATTTCCTTTTTAAATTTTGAGGTAAGTTTTATTAAAATAGAAGACTTCTATAATTGCTAATTTTTTATTGGGCTCATTCAGAGAATTAGTTCCAAAATAGCTCTTTGTTAGTTAGCATGCTTCAAAATTCTACTATAACATCTATTGTGCCAAAAGTTATTAAAATGTGCCTCTAATTTTTTAATCAGAGTGTCTGTCCATTTTTTCCCCATTTTTTGATGGAATTAGATCTTTTTTCCTTGTAGAGTTCTGTCAGTGCCCTGTATATTTTGGATATTAGCCCCTTATCTGATGGGTATTGGGTGAATAGTTTCTCCCACTCAGTGTGTGGCTATTGTATCCTGGGCACTATTTCCTTCGAGGTGCAGAAGCTTCTCAGCTTAATATATTCTCATCTATTATTCTCTGCTTTCACTTGCTTGGAGAGTGCTGTTTCCTCCTTGAAGATGCCTTTAGTCTCAATGTCATGGAGTGTTATACCTACGTGTTGTTCATATACCTTATGGTTTCAGGTCGGATATCAAGGTCTTTAATCCATTTGGATTTTACCTTCATACATGATATTAGCTGGGAGTCTAAGTTCGCTTTTTTGCAAGTGGCTAGCCAATTGTGCCAACACCACTTGTTGAAGAGGGTTTCTTTGCTTCATTTAGGACTTCTTGCTCCTTTAACAAAGATTAGATGATTGTACATCTGGGGAACATTCTCTGAGTACTCAAGCCTATTCCACTGATCTGAGGGTCTGTCTGTATGCTAATACCATGCTGTTTTGATAACTATTGCTTTGTAGTACAGTTTAAGGTTGGGGAAAGTAATGCCTCCCATATTCTTTTTCCCAATAATTGCTTTGGCTATTTGAGGGTTTTTATTGTTCCAAATGTATTTCAAAAATGCCTGATCCACTTCTGAAGAATGTCATGGGTACCTTTAGAGGAATCACATTGATAAAGAAGAAATACAAATGGCCAAAAGGCACATGAAAAAATGCTCCACATCACTAATCTTTAGGAAGATGCAAATCAAAACAACTATGAGGTACCACCTCACACTACAGAGATTGGCAAACATCACAAAGAATGAGAACAAGCAGTGTTGGTGGAGATGCACTGAGATAGGAACTCTTATCCACCGCTGGTGGGAATGCTGATTAATTCAACCTTTCTGGAGAGCAATATGGAGATTCCTCCAAAAACTGGAAATTGAGCTCCCATATGATCCAGCTATACCACTCCTAGGAATATACCCTAGGAACACAAAAATACAATACAAAAACCCCTTCCTTATACCTATATTTATTGCAGCACTATTTACCATAGCAAGACTCTGGAAACAACCAAGATACCCTTTAACAGATGAATGGCTAAAGAAACTGTGGTACATATACACAATGGAATATTACGCAGCTGTCAGGAGAGATGAAGACATGAAATTTTCCTATACATGGATGTACATGAAATCTATTATGCTGAGTGAAATAAGTCAGAGAGAAAGAAAAAGACGAAGAATGGTCTCACTCCTCTATGGGTTTTAAGAAAAATGAAAGACATATCTCAACAATTTTTAGAGACAAAAGAGGAGAGGGCTGGATGTTACAGCTGACCTCATGAAACTCATCACAAAGAGTGAAGAGTTTAGTTAGAGAAATAACTACATTGTGAACTATCCTAACAATGAGAATATATGAGGAAAATAGAAAGCCTGTCTAGAGTACAGGTGGGGGCAGGGATGGGAGGAGGGATATTTGGGTCATTGGTGATGGGAATGTTACACTGGTAAAGGGGTGTGACATCTTATACGACTGAAATCCAACCACAATCATGTTTGTAACCAAGGTGTTTAAATAAAATATATTACAAAAAAATGTTCTTCTCAGGCTGGTGAGTGGTTGGGAAATTGAGGATTGGTAGGTGATACATTGCTGGAAGGAAGTGGACACTAGTGAAGGGATTGCTGTTGAAATATTATGTTACTAAAATCCAATCATTGAAAATTTTGTAATTTATGGTAACTAAATAGAAATAAAATATTAAAAAAAGAAAAGAAAAATGAAAACTGCTATAGCCTAAAAAAAGAAAGACATGAGAAACATTGAGTTGGTATACAAAAAAGTAGAAAATATGAAATAAGAAAATATATGTAAAAAATAGAAGACTTCAGGGTGTTCAAAATACAGAGTGTCAGAATTATTTAGGGCCAAATTTTAAGGTATATTCAGTGAACAAGTTAATATTTGAGATATGTTTTAATAGAGAGTGGGACAGCTTTGAATTGCCATTAAATGATGTAAAAATGATGTACTCTTTGTAGGTGTTGAAACACTAAACTATTTAGACACTTTTATTGGCACATCGAATAGAAATTGTAAGATAATGGTAAAAATATTGGAAAAGAATTAGGACTACAAAATATACCTGTGAATAATTTAAGTAGTGGCAATTAAGTAGAATTAAGCAATTTATTCTAAAGTCTTGAATTGAACTGGGTTATAATGACAATGAAATATTAACCAATGAATTTCTTAAAATGATTTGATATTAATTATGCCAGACTTTATTTGATGCATTGTTAAGTACATGAAAATAATATAATTTTGGTAATTCTTAAGAGTGTCTAATCTAAAAAGTCAGCTTATCTTAAGAATAGTTACTATTTTACTTCATTGTTTTGGTCTATCTAAAACTTCACACATGGTACAGACAAATAGAGAGTTAAATAAGTAGAGTATCAAAGTGAAATGGAACAATTGGGAAAAACTAATCATAAAGTTTTATAGAAGAAAACAATACTAAAGCTTTATAGGGATATTCATAGCATTGTTATTTTTGAACAATGAATAATAATTATTTTGTTTATATGCAATGTTTTGTTCATATTCACATATCTCTCTATAAGTATATATGTGTGTATGTATGTGTGTATGTATATGTGTATTATGTATGTATTTTTGAGAATCAACTTACCACATCTGCTCTGTTTCTCTAATAGTTTTCATTCCTGACCCATGAATTTCACTAGTTCTCACCCTGTCAGTACATTTTCCCATGTTTTAATCATTGAATAAATGTCACCTTCTTAGTTAAGCTAGCAAATAAAAAATTAAAAAAGCTCATACCCATAAAATATCTTAGTATTTATAATATTTACATTTTTATAACATACTAACTCAAACTTTAACTAAACTCTAACCCTAACAAGATTTTGCTCAAACAATTAAAACATATTTTAATAGCTTTAGCATGATCACCGAAAAAGAATAAAGGGCAACATAAATGGTCCATCCAAATCAATAGCCAGTCCAATTCTTTCTACTTGTTTGCTAAATACTAAGCTATTTGCTATTGATACATTTACTGTGTTTTTAGCTCTTAATCAAAACAAATAGTGGAATTACTTTCCTCTTCAAAGATAATGTTCAGAAAACTTAGTAGTATTTGAGTGTTTTTCTTTCCCAAATTGTTTATAGCATCCAAGGGATCATAGAGTATTTCTTTTTTTTCTTTTTTCTTCTTTTTTTTTTCTTTTGGTTTTTAGGCCACACCCGATGACGCTCAGGGGTTACTTCTGGCTATGCGCTTAGGAGTCGCTCCTGGCTTAGGGGACCACATGGACTCTGAGGGATCGAACCACGGTCCGTCCTAAGCTAACACTGGCAAAGCAGACACATTACCTCTAGCGTCACTGCGCCGGCCGCACCATCCTAGAGTATTTCTATAACTCAGTTCTAAGAGTTTTCTGCGTCATTTTGTTTTTGTTTTCGTTTTTATTTTTTGGGTCACACCCAGCAGCGCTCATGGGCTCCTCTATGGGATGCCCAAATTCAAACAACCGTTCTTCTGCATGTAAGGCAAACACCCTACCACTGAGCTACTTCTCCAGCCCCATATGAGTAATATTTTATATGCTTGAACATTACAAAAAGCTTTAGAATGTAGAAGCTGATAATAGAGCACATTTTGCTAACTAAATAACTTTAATTTATTCTATTAAAATGGAGCATCACATTTTTCTGTTTCATTTCATTTTATTTTATTTTATTTTATTTTATTTTATTTTATTTTATTGCCATAGCTGGTGATGGCAGGTTTTAATCTTGGCTCTGCAGTAATCTTACTCATGGTTGGTATGTGGGGACCATATGTGATGCTGGAGATCAAATCTGGGTAAGACACAGACAAGTCAAATGCAGTATCACTATCACTCAAACCATAGTTAACCTATTCACTATATCACTTTTAGTGAAACTACATACCATTAAGCTCTTCCCACTCATAGTCCTCTGGTTGTTTTCTAGTTAGATTTGTCATCTAGTTCATCCCCTGTCTGGCTATTCCTTACTTCCAAGTTTCTATACATATAGCATAAATAAATCATTTCAAAAATGCTTTTTCTAGACATTCTAATGCTCTTTCTATTTTTCTCATTCATCAAAATCATTCTTATTTATTTTATTTTATGGCACAATGGCAACTTTCATTATTTTTAAGATATTTTTGTTTATTTTTGTTTGAAGATCAAAGATAGTAGTGCTGTTGCTTACACCTTACTCTCCACTCAGGAATCATTCTGGGTCTTAACAGGGGGACCACAAAGTATACAAGATCTGTGTAGACTGCATGCATATAGGATACCTACTATTCTATCTCTCTAACAAACATGTAGTATTTTTAACAAGTTGTCTTCCTTTAAATAATTCTTGTCTCTTTTCCTTTTTATAATATTCTCTCAGTAATATATGATCAGGGCCATAGAGGTAGAAAATGGTCATAGAGCATGTCTGTGATCCTTAGTTTCATCCCTGGCAGCACATGGTCTCCTGGCCACTGCCCGTTATGGCCTCGAAGTATTCAAATAATTTCAGAGAGATTCTTAATAAAAATAAGGAAGGAAAACAATCTGCCTCAGTTGTTTTATCATCTTCCACATAATGCAATGGAACAAAAATCAGACACATTAAAAAATTAAGACATTATTCTATAACATGACTTGAAGAATTACCAAGTGGAAACTTTCTCTTATGTTTTAATTAAAAATTAAATTATTTAAGACCATGTTTTACATGTTTCTGCCACTCCATTTTTCATTACCCATCCCACAACCAATGTAACATTTCCTCCACCATTGTCTCTTAATTCCTATTTATTCCCAAGCCTGTCTTTTAGCAGGCACAAAATAATAAATATTATATTGCTTGTTTATAGGTAAGTGGTAATAAATTATTTTTAAAATTGTATACCTAACACCTATCTGATAAAGGATGGATATCTAAGATATAAGAACTGAAGAACAAAAACATTTACCCCATCAAAAAAAAACAACCAGAAAAGATATGAACAGATATTTCCTCAAAGAAGAAATAAAGATGGCTAAAAGGAACATGAAAGAAATACATCACATCACTAATCATTAGGGAGATGCAAATCAAAACAATAATGCGGTACTATCTTACGCCAGAGTCTGGCAAACATCACAAAGAACAAGAACAATCAATGCTGTGAGAAAGGAACTCTCATTTACTGCTAATAAAAAAGAACTTACAGAGCAAATATTACTAATAAGACACAATTCTTTTAAAGAAAATATCTCTTATAAAGGTTGCTTATTATATTTATAATTAATAGCATGACATCACATATCTTTACTGTAAATCTGCATAGCTAGATTTACATGGAGACCTGCATATTGATATAGTTAATACCCTTTCTTTCATCTTTAAAAGACTTTTTTCTGCCTAATTTTTGTAGGAATTTTGCATTTTCCCTAATTATATATGTGTAATATTCTTAATATTTATGTAATTTTATGGTAGTTTAATTTGAAAGATAAATACCACTACTTTCTAAATTCTAGAAATTTTAGGAACCTGTACCCAAATCTATATAACTAGAAATAAAAGCCATATGTAAACTTATTCAAAATAAGAAATTAGCTTCAACTTTATGTCACAAAATGTCACTACTTTGTTTTCATCTGCAATGGAAGTACTTAAAGAACTACACCATCTTTATAAATCTATATATTATATCTTTGAGTGGAATTTTCACACTGCAAAAATAAAACATGTCTGCAAAAACCAAATTTCTTACTGGCAGTTAAATACACTTTCCTTGTATTATTGAAGTTATGTGTTTGAATAAAAGCTTTCCACTGTATCTTAGCTATTCTTTGATAATTTCTTGCCAAGAGAGTGACAGTAATATCAATTTATTGTAATGACTGAAATGCTGGGAAAGCATTCAAGTACAGTTTGATATGGAAGTCTTTAAAAATACTTTAGTATATTTTATTGTAAAATATAAATGATGATATGTCAGTGGCATTCTAGGTACATTATTGTTAAAGCATATTTTAAGGCAGCAATTCAAAATATAAGTCAAATTACCAATCACCTATTTTTGACATTTTATACTTAGCAGCTGACCATTAGGAGGTAATATTTAAGAAAGATATAATTTAACTAAGTACATAGAACTAAACTGTAATTTATGTCCTTTTGTATTGCTTCTAAATGTAATATCATATTTGGATATTTTTATTGTTTTTCTAATATTTAAATAATTTAATATATGTTTAACGTATATGCGTATTTTATTGTCAATTATCCTGATGTTATTAATAACTATGTATTTAAAGCAATTAACCAATGCTTTATCTTTTCAACTGAAAAAGTATTTGGAGTTTGTCAGAATTTCAAAGGTACACTCTTTTGAGTAATATCAGCTAAAAACAGCTACTATTTTATAATTATTTGATCTTCATATAAAATATCTAAATGGATATGTGACTGTAATAAAATGCACATTTTCTTCCATAAAGCATCAACTTGTGAACTAAAATAAAGTGAAATACATGGTGCAATTAAAAGGATTATTAATTTCCACTTACTGAATATATCCTTTCCAATTTAACAACATAGTAACTTTGAACCAGAAAAAGAAATGTCTAATGATTAATTAATCATTAATACAGTCATGTATGCATTAATATAAAAGTATTTATTGTTAAGAAAATGATTAGCTAACACTAATATACTTGTGATTGATTTTTGAGTGGCTGGGGATGTCTGTTGTATAATGGGTCTTTAAAATTTTTATATAATTTTTATTGTATTTATTTGTTTTTTATTGCCACACCAGAAATTGCTCAGAATTTATTGCTGTTTTTGTGCTCAGAGGGCCATGTTTAGTGTCAGGAATTGCACACAGATTGATCATATGCAAGTTAAGCACTTTACCCTCTGTACTATATTTCTAGATAAAAGTATTTTAAATAAGTCATCCCAATGTAAGTTGTCAGTTATTTCCACAGCCAGTCTTTCTTCATAAGAAACAATAATTGCAAAAAATGTCTTTTTATAGCAATTTACATTCATTCAGTTGCTGCTCTATTTATTGGCTATATATTCCAAAAAATAAAATGTTTATTATCTTTGTCATAAACTTGCCTAATTTACTGAATGGCTTCAAGAGTATTTTGCAAATTGCAATACTTGACAACTTGCTATTACTGCATCTGAGAATGCATGAAACTGAATCTGTATACATAAAATAAATATTACCAATACATAAATGCTTAATTATTAGTGGTATTATCTAGAAAATATTTAAATTTTTTATTAGCTGTTAATTTATTTTCAGAATATGTAAAAGAATATTTGTTCTTCAGTTAAAAATTAATTATTTAAATAAAAATGAAAAAATTTTATTATGGTAAAATATTACATTTAGGAAAGTAAACTTGTAACATATTAAAATTAAGTGTTTTTCTTTTATCTTATAATATCTTTGGCTACTTGGGTCTTTTCTAATTTTATATGAATATCATCATATTAATATTTCCTTGAAAAATATCACTAGATTTTATTAGTGATTGCACTGATTTATGTAACATTTTATATAGCATGGTCATTTTATTATGTTATCTCTTTCAATCCAAGAGCAAGAAATATTCTTATATTATTTTAATAGTTATAACTTTCCGTATACAAAGTTATTCCTGAAAGTTCATTATTTTATATCATTATAAATAGGTATATTTAATCTTTTAAAGTTATTTATTGCTTAATTATATTTATTTGAATGATTTTGTATGCTTTGATGAAATATTGTTTTAGAAATAGTTTTCTTTAAAACCTCTATCCTCATTTCATCTTGCTTACTATGTAATTTCTCTGACTAGTACTTCCACCATGATCCTAAAAATAGTGGTGAGAGTGGACAATTTGTCTAATATCTGATATTAGAGTAAAGACTTTAAAGTTTTCACTTCTGAGAATATTAAATATGGGTTTGTGAAACATGGTCTTTACTATCATGAACCATGTTCTTCACATTCTCATTTAATTAGTATTTTCCCATTTTTATCAATTCTATATTTTTTAAAAATTCTTCTCTGCATCTATTAGTATGATCAACTTTATGAATTTTTCCTTTTTTGATGTAGTGTTCAAAGTTAATTGATTTTCCCACATTGAGTGCATACTGCGGCAGAATTGAATGCTTAGAATATGTCCTATCTAGTAATGTTGTGTGATCTTTTTCATATAGTATTGAATTTAGTTCGCTGAGATTTTGTTGAGCATTTCTGCATTTATGATCATCAAACAGATTGATTTGTTTTTATTATTTATTTTTTGTCCTCTGTTTTTTGTACTAAGGTATTTGCTTTCAATAATATTCTTTACATTTTCTGAACAGGTATTTAAAGTAATATTATTTTAGAAATTAATATTTTTGAAACAATACCTCTTATATATAGAATGCTTAAATGGTTTTTAAAATTCAGGTGCATAATTTAACAGGTCATCAAATTATAGACATCATTGGAATTAAAGTTGTAAACTACTTAATTCTAGAACTAGGTGTGTTCAAACAAATTCATTTCCAATGGTCATTAATTTTAGGTTAGATTAAAGTATTTTATGTTTTTAATCTCTTAACCAGATGTTGTAAAGATGTTACAGAATATAGTTCCAAACTAGACACATGAGGAAAATTCAAGTTAATAGATGTAGTAAGGATACAATAATTAGAAAACTAGGATGTTAAGGTAGGCATTAGAAATTATAGATTCTAGATTTCAAAAAAGAGAAGTAAAACAAATTATTCTATTTTTTACAAGATTGGATTAGAAGAAAATATTAATAGGGCCCTAATTGGATATACTTGATCTTCACTTTTTAAATTCTGAATGGGTGTAAGCCTGTGCAGCTCTTTTCTTCCCCACAAGATTTTCACCGCTAAGTTTTATATTATATAGAAATAGATATTTTTTGTCAAAATTCTAGATGAATAATACAATTGAAATAAAATTGTGTGATGAAAAGTTAGATTCAATGATGAAGGAAAAGAGAGTATAAGTCATGGCCTTGACGCTAGTTGTAATGCTGAGGGCTTGAATTTTATTCAACTAGATTTTTACATATTTTACATGGAAACCATGAACAGACTATTTCTCAAATAATAGCTGAGAAGGATAAATATGGCACAATAAAGTTGTATAAACTTACATCTTAATTCAAGAGAAGAAAATCCTTCTCTTTATATTATTGTTACTACATACAACACAACTTTCAGAATCCTCCTAGTCAGTGGCTGACTAAAAGTGCTTAAGCTGATTAATTGTTGTGCATAAAGGGACTCATTCCTGTGCAAGCTTTCTGTTTAAAATCTATTTCCCTGAGCAACATTCTTTCAGAGAGGTAATGAAATTTAACATGCTTGCTATCCAATGTTTTTTGCACTCTCCTTTTTAGATGCGCATCATATTCTGAAAACTTTCCTCCCTGACTCTTGCCATCTTTCATCTTTAAATCTGGATCAACATTTCCCCTAATACGCTTCCAATTTTGTCTCCAGTATCTGTCTCCTTAAGGAAAACTATTATATAGCTATTCCATAGTACTGAACAACATATCTAAAATATAAGATTTTGCACAGAAAATTGAGAAAATCTTGGAAATAAATGTAGATCTATGGAAAATTACATAATAAAACACATTTTATTTCATGCATGAAGTATGTATTTAAAAGGATTCTGCATTTCTGTATATCTCCATTGATTTTTAAATAATAGTATCTATGTTTTAACATCTTCTTTATATAAAATATTAAACAAAGTATTCAAAGTTTTATTTTTCCAGATATCATTCTTGCCATTTGTCAATGACAAAGTATTGGGAAATAGTATATTTATTAAATATTTTATCAAATAAACTAGAAAGATATTATATCATGGCAGATATATGCTTATAACTTTCTGGTACATTTTACCATTAGAATTTTAACACATTATTTTGTCATCTTTTGAATTCATTCAGAATTTTAGTTTATTCTTTATAAATGATGAATTTTTAAAAATACAGTTCAGGATATATTATGATAAAATTATGACATGCTTACTATTTACCAATTATACAAATTAAATGTTAAAATATACAATATCTTGACTGGAATGAATCATTTCATTTCCCCATGCCTAGAAATAAAGAGTAATAATTTATTATTATTAATGTATTCTGTATCCTTGTTATCATAGTTACTCTTTCATGTTTATATAAACATGTCAGAAATTTTCTTCTTCCAATATATCAGTTCTTAAAGTAGAACACAAAGGGACCTTTCAGCATTATGAAAATAATTATTTGGAAAATTCACTTCAAAACCATCACAATGAGATTCCATTTAACAACCAGTAAGACATCCATAATCAAAAAAAGCAAAAACATTCTGGCTGTAATGTAAAGAGAGTGAAAATATCATATATTGCTGATGGATCAATACATGTTACAGATGTTTCCTAAAACAATCTGGCAGTTAAACAAATGGTAATTGCAAACTCTATTGCTGCATAGAATTTAAGAGACATACTGACTGAGAGCAGATAGAGAAAGAGACTATGGGCTGGACCATATTTAGCTTGGTGAGTCCAAGGGCCTCTCTGTTTCATTCAGGAATTTGAGGGCTTTGGCAAGCTGAACAATTCCAGAGACACAAATCTGGAATGCAGGTTATTTATATTAATAAGGATAGGTTTTAGCCATGGAGGTAGAGAAACAGTGTGAAACTACCTCTGTTACTTCCTTCTCCTCAACACATGCAAGAAAGATTGAGAACCATATTGTCATCTTCATACCCTTTGTTACTTTCCCAGCAAGATTACATAAACAAATAAGAATTACTTGTGCTGTGTATAGGAAAAAAAGAAAATCAACATCAGTGTAAATGCATAAAACTCCAGCAGGAGATTTGTATTACACTTAAAGTTTAGAAGATGTGTGTGCTTATAAAGGAAGTTATGAATTTCTGGAACACATATGAAAACCTCATAATTGGAGAATACAGCAGAAAAAGAATTTAAGATAACATGGATTATAATGGATTAGAGTGTATCTTCATTAAACATAATAAAAGCAGGTTTATGGGGGCCAGAGAAATAGTACAGATGGTAGAGAGTTTGTCTAGCAAGACAAACACATGGGTTTGATACCTGGACCCATCTGGTCACCCAAGCCTGCCAGGAGTCATTTCTGAGAGCAGAGTCAGGAGTAAGCCCTGAGCTTACCAGATGTGACCTCAAAGCAACAAACAAACAAACAAACAAACAAACAGAAAAAAAGCAAATTAATAGATGAAAGAAAGTAAGTTTATGATAAAAGAAAAGAGACACCAGTTAGGGTGCCTGGACTGCCTGGCCTCTTGAAAGAGGACTCCCACTGACCTACACAAGGCACACAGAATAAGTGCAGGGACTCACCTAATATAAGTTTTATTTCAAAATCTAAGGAAGAGCTATAAGGACACCAAAACTCGCAGCTCTCTCCAATAATGAATTTAAAGTGGTAATGGCTGAATTCTTCACTGAACTGAAGAAAATAATAAAAGAGACCATCGACGGCAAATGAGAATGTGTATGTTAACCACAACCCAAAGTAATGTAAGTAAGAGCATAGTTGGAGAAATACATACAAAAAGACTAAAAGTGGCCAAGTTAATGGAAGCAGAGAGATATAACAGTGATTGAACAACATGAAAGTAAATATTTATAAAGAACATAAGAAGGAAAAAATAAAAACAATGAAACTATCAAAGATCAATGAGACAACAAAATGAGAAAAACACCCTTAAATTTAGAGGTTCCTGAAGACAGAATATAAAAAGAGAAAAACAAAGCAAAACAAAACAAAAAAAATAGAGAATATTAGAGTTGAGTTTCTCCAAATAGAGGACCTACAAAAAGATGAACTTAACAGATTCCCAAAGATTTCCAATCTACATTAACTTAAGCAGAAAATTACCAAAACACATGGTAACTAACGTGACAAGAACCAAATATTGAGATGAAATTATAAAAACTGCAAGAGCAAAGCAAAATATAACATACAGAAGAAACTGAAATTCATAGCAGCTTTGGAACATAAAACCTCAAAGATGAGGAGGAAATGGTTTGATATGTACAACACAGTGAGTAAAATAGGCATCCCCAAAAATATTTTATCCAACCAAGCTGGGATTTAAGTTTGAAAAATCCATTCAAACTTCACCAGCAGAAACTCATGGGCACTAAACCAACTCAGCCAGAAACAGAGAGATAAAAAATGTTTTTTTTTTTTAAAGTAAAAGTTAAATTTGAAGCAAAAGAAACAAAGAATACCCTAATGTATAGAATTCATGCAAAAACATGGCAACACACTACTTTATATCAGCAATTTTACTTAACTATAATGTCATTGAACTCACCAATCAAACGAAAGAGTAATTTAGTGGATTATTAATTTCAAGTCAATATTTTAATGTTTACAGGAGACACATTTGAACCCTCATGATATACAAAATGTTTAAAATGCAAGGCTGGAAATTATCATATTGGCTAACAGTAGCTATAAAAAGCCAGAGAACCATACTTGTATCAAAGAAGAATGCTGATTGTATGTAAGAGTTTGAAATTATTATAAGGTGGAAGTTATGTATTATAAGTTTTAAATTATTATAAGTGGACAGTATATAATTTGGGACATAATCCAAATATATTCTCATTATTATTTACTGATAAATTACATACCACATATGCAATGGAACACAAGGTATATTGATTTAGCCAGCAATATGACTGATTAAAAGCAGGTAAATATTACAGTAATTTTAAGTACTTGGAATAAGCATTATAGTTCACATATTTTAAAGCAGAATTCTTTTTACAAAAAATTTTCTATACATTTTCTTTTATTTCAAGTGCAAAAGGAAGGTTAAAAAGGCACAATATTGGCAAGAAATATGGGCAAGAGAGCCAGAAATTTTTACAGTTCCTCAGAAACCTTTTTAGGAACTCTCTAAGCAAATGGCCATTCTGTTAAGAAAGAAAAAATCCGATATTTTAATAATTTAAGCAGTAATTTTTATAAATATTTTGTCAATAGCTTACTTGTTACCTTGAGCACGAAGCATAGTTTTTTCCAATAGATTTAAAGTTAATTTGTGATTTTAACAATTTATAAATTCATTTTATAATTTAAATGTCTGACACCATTTATTTTTATAGATTTATAGTTCGCTACTCTATTTTTATTGTAATGAAATATTGATTTTATAATAATTTTAAGAAGAGTGTGAAACATTTGAAAACATTGGCAGCTCTAAGATCTAGAATATATTTCATTCTTATAGAGATTGGAGGAAACTAAAAAATAATTATTCATTGTAAAAAGAGAGATCTTGTTAAAGTGTAACGGTAGACATTGTTGCTTATATTTATCCTATCGCATAATATAATTTTGCTCCTCTACTTGTAAATTTAATATCCTATGCTGGTTACCTGGATTCTTAAACCTGTAGAATAAAAATATCTCTAGTGGTGCAACATATACTTTGTTCACTGTGGAGAGTGTCCAGCTGGCTACTAAAAGAAATATCCAAGTAGACACACTTTGTATTTATAAACCATGTAGGGAACATCAGCTGTTGCTCATTTTTGCTGTCTGGCTGCCTGTGGCAATTACAAGACATGTATTTAACCTTTATCATGCAGGAATTCTACCAATTATTTACACAAATGCTGGTAGAAGCAGATGCCAGACGAGGAATTTTAGCAAACTGCAGGCTCTGCTTAGAAGCCAGAAAATAAAGAAAAAAAATGTAACCATATCTGTAAATAATTTGTTGATCAGCTGTGTGACAATGCCAAGGAGACTGGAATGAGACATCTGAGAATATTCTGAATCTGAATCTTCTTCATTATTACATGCAAACCTATATGGTAGTTAAATTACGAAAAGCACTATGTGTCAGGTATGGGTAAAAATAAAATATTGTATAATTTACAATAATTTCTAATTTAAAGACATGCAAATAAGAAATGCACATTGCAGACATCAAAATTAAGTTCATGTTTAGAAATAAAAAGCAGAAAAAAATAGATTCACTACATTTTTATTATAGTTGTATTTCTTGTAAGGTATGCACTTTGGTATTAATTGATATGTATATGTATATGCAACTAAAATCAGCAATTAATCAAAATATTTAAAAAATTCTGGCAAGAAAGTGAAGCAAGCAGAAGTCTTGTGTCAGACACTTACGATTTCAAACTGGAACAATCATTTTGGAAAGCAATTTGTTATATTCTTCATTATTAAACATGTATTAAATCACAGGAATCAGCTATTCTACTCCAAGAATTTATGGGAATTTATTAAAATCAGCTAGTTTAAATTAAATTATCATGTGGTGCAATCTACTTTTAAACTATGCCATAATAGTACAAATAATAATTTAAAAAGCAAATAGAATTCCACAAAAATTCCATAATATAGATAGAATCATTATTCTAATTTAGTTCTAATGGTCATTTATAAGCAGTAAGCAATGTTACCTTAAAAATGATTAGAGTAGGGGCCAGAGGTAAGGCATTTGCCTTTCATGCAGAAGGTCATTGGTTCAAATCCGGTTGCCCCATATGACCCCCCGAGTCTGCCAGGAGCGATATCTGAGCGTGGAGCCAGGAGTAACCCCTGAGCACTGCCGGGTGTGACCCCAAAACAAAAACAAACAAAAAAATGATTAAAGTAGAGGGGCTGGAACGGTGGCGCAGGCCATAGGGCCTTTGCCTTGCATGTGCTAACCTAGGATGGTCCACTGTTTGATCCCCCGGAGTCCTATATGGTCCCCCAAGCCAGGTGCCATTTCTGAGTGCATAGCCAGGAGTAACCCCTGAGCGTGATAGGGCGTGGCCCAAAAACCAAAAAAAAAAAAAGGTTAAAATAGAAATATATATATTATGGGGGGGGGGGGCACACCCGGTGGCTCTCAGGGGCTACTCCTGGCTATGCATTCAGAAATCACTCCTGGCTTGAGGAACATATGGGAAGCCAGGAATTGAACTGAGGTCCGTTTTGTGTCAGCTTTGTGAAAGGCAAATGCCATACCACTACTCTATCGCTCTAGCCCCTAGATACAATTTTTAAAGCTAGGGAAAAATGTATGACGATTGGACTTCTCATAAGACAAGATCTTTCTTTTCCATAAAAGAGTTTTACTGACAATTGGCTCTAAGGAAAATGAGTTTAATATAAATTAATTAATATCATTATGATATAATGATATTGTAGTAATATAATGATATTGTAGTAATATATCTTTTGTTATGACATATTTTTCCTTAAAATTAATTTTAGATTTTTCTAATTTTAATGTATATAATAGCTACATATAAAAATATAAGCCTTTAAATATTAATATTATTCAAGATAAATCTTAAACTTATAGGTGATTGATATGTCTCCTTTTGGGCTTATCTTATATAATATACATATTGCTTTTTCTAATAAGTATTATATTTATGTACATTTTAAAATTTCATTTAATGGTTTTCTTTATGGTATGGTTTTCATATCAACAAAAATAAAAATACTGGAGAGAGGAATTTATGAAGCTCTCCAGGACCTGTTGAACAAATGTTGCATATAAAAGATGGCTTTGTACAGAGATTAAACTTGAGAAAACTTGTTGAGGAAATTATCTTATAAAATTGTCACAAAAGAGAACATCTAAGTAAAAAAAAAGCTCATGTCTACTCATCAAGCCAATTTTTTAAATATAAAAACATTCTTTAATGAAGAACATGATATATTGCCAATTTTATTTAAAGAACCCTAATTGACAACCCCGCCCCCCGTTAGCATCTTTGCTCAATATAAGGGAAGTGCAGAGGATGTGCTAGTTTTAGCTATTTATATTCTCAAGTGTCTAGCTCTATTATCAAATATGCATTACTTTGTCTTGTTTTGCATTATACAATGATCACCTTACCCAAGTCAGCCACATCCTCCTTCACGAGTCTCTTTCATAATCAAACTTTCCAGGAGGCTGTTTTTTGTGGGATGCATTCTTTTAATTCCCCATTCCCAAAATCAAAATTTATGAGTGTATAATAATAGTTGTAATTTTAGAAGCATTTAATTTTATGTACTTTTTAGGTTTTAGATAGAAAGAGCTCAAAGAGAATGGCACATCTTATTGCTATTTAGCAACTTCCATACTTCATGCAGTGTAGTGAATTGCCATTTTTCTTTTGTTTTTCATTTTATTTTATTAAACATATAAAAGCCTCTCAGGAAATTCCTATGCACTGCTGTACCTGAGTGTTCTGGGCATCACAGACATAGGAGAAAAGGGTGGTTTTATTTTTGTTTTGTTTAGTTTTGGGGCTTTCATTTCTACTTTTCAAAAATAATTGGAAAATATGGATTTTTTTAATATATATGACCATCATTTTTTTTTCAATTTTTTGAATCTAAGCACTATGGTTACAAGGTTGTTCTGTTCATACAACGGGTTTGTTTTTACATATAAGGTTGTTCATGATTGAGTTAGTCATAGAATCTAAAATCACCTTTACCAGTGCACATTTCCTGCCACCAGTGTCAATAGATTCCCTCTCACCCTCCCTGATCTGATATCTTCTTCCTCTCTCTCTGTCTCTCTTTATCTCTCTGTCTCTCTTCATTTCTTCTTGTCTCTCTCTCCATTCTCTCTTTCTCTGTCTCTCTTTTTGTCTCCCTCTCTCCACCCTCTCTTTCTCTCTTCCTTTTTGACATTATAGTTTACACTACTGTTATTAAAGGGTACTACGCATATCCCATTCAAAGTAGACACTTCTTTTCTTTAATTGTACTCTCTGCTATTTGGGATAAGCTTCCTATTATAGAACGGTTCTGATTTTCATCACTGATGTCTTTGGATATTGTCTCTGTAGTCTTTTATTTTCTTACATATCACAGATGAGTGAGATTATTCTATGTTTATCCCTATCCCTCTGACTCATTCCATACAGCAAAATAAACCCCATGTCCATCCATGTATAAGGAAATTTCATGATCATTTTACCTAATGGCTGCATAGCATTCCATTGTATAGATACCGCCGTATTGTGTTATTTTTATTTATTTAGTCTTTATTGCGACCAATGTGAATTACAAATCTTTAATAGTTGTATTCCAGGTACATAGTGACAGTGAATAAGGGCCATTCCCACCACCAGTGTTGCCTGCCCTCTGTCCCTGTTCCCAGCATACCACCCAAACCTCCACCCTTAGTCCCCTGGATTGCTAGTGTAAAAAGTACCTTTTGTGTATAGCTTGTTGTAATTTGGGTCTCTTGATTCTATTGGAATTGTCTTTAGATCCCACAGTATATTTTTTATTTTTTTCAGCCGAATTTCACTGAATTTACTTATTATTCTTTTCTTTTTTATATATTTTATTTAAACACCTTGATTACATAAATGATTGTGTTTGGATTTCAGTCATGTAAAGAACACCACCCATCATCAGTGCAACATTCCCATCACCAATGTTCCAAATCTCAATCCTCCCCAACCAACCCCCACCTGTACTCTAGACAGGCTTTCAGTATTTTTAAACACTCATTTGTTGTTGGGCACCTGGGTTGGTATCAGATTCTCGCTTTTGTTAGTAGTACTTTATTGAATTTAGGAGTGCAGAGGTCATTTTTATATTGTGTGTTTGAGTTTCTAGTATCTAGGAACTAGGAGTGGTACAGCTGAATCATAAGGGAGTTTAACTTTAAGTTTTTTAATGAATATTCATATTGTTTTCTAGAAAGGCTGGATTAGATGGCAATCTCACCAGCAGTAAACATGAGTCGCTTTCTCTCCAGATCCATGCCTACACTGTTTTTTCTTGTTATGTGTAGATGTGTGCCATTCTCTGTGGTGTGAGAAGGTACCTTATTGTTGTTCTAATTTACATTTCTGTGATGATTAGTAACGTGGACTGTTTTTTTTATGGGTTTTTTTTAGCCATCTGTTTTTCTTCTTCTCTCATATTTTGATGGGGATAGATTTTTTTCCTTGTTCAGTTCTGTCAATGCCTTATATATCTTAGATATTGGCCCTTTATCAGATGGATATTGGGTGAATAGTTTCTCCCATTCTGTGAGTAGCCTTTTTATCCTAGTCAATATTTTCTTTGAAATGCAGAAGATTTTTCAGTTTAATGTAGTCCCATATGTTTATCACTGTTTCCATTTGTTTGAACAGTGGTGCTTCTTCCTTGAAGATGCCTTTTTCTTAAAGTATGGAGTTTTTGCCCATTTTTGCCTCTATGTACCTTATGTGTTCAGGTCTGATATCAAGGTCTGTAATTCATTTATTTAACCATTTATGCCTGGTAATAAAGAGTGGTCTTCGTTAGCTATTTTGCATGTAATTGACCAGTTTTTCAAACACCATTTGTAGAAAAAGTTTTCTTGCTCCACTTGATTGATTGTATGCCTGAGAGTCAGTTTCAGAATACTCAAGTGTATTCTATTTATCTTAAGGTCTCCTTCCAATACCATGCTGTTTAAATTAATATTGCTTTAATTGCAATTAAAATTGGGTTAATGATTCATCCTATCTTGTTTCTCCCATGGTTATTTGTGCGCATTTATTTATCTAAATGAATTTTAAGAGTATTTGAACCACTTCTCTGAAAAATTTATGGATATCTTTAGAGTTATTGGATTAAATCTGTACAATGCTTTAGTAATCATTAAACTTTTAATTATGTTCATCCTCCTAATACATGAGCATGGGATACATTTTGATTTCCTGTTTTCTCTTTTATTTTGTGAAGCAAAGTTTTGTAGTTTGCTTTGTATAGGACTTTCACCTCTTTATTTTAATTGACTATAAGTTACTTGATTTTCTGAGGTATAATTGTGAATGGGATTGTTTTTGTAATAAAATTTCTTCTCTTTCATTGTTTTTAATAAAAATGACTTATATTCTTGAGTGTTAATTTTGTAGCCTGCCAATTTACTATACAAATGTATTGTGTTTTTTTTTTTTTTGTGGTTTTTGGGTCACACCCGGCAGTGTTCAGGGGTTATTCCTGGCTCCAGGCTCAGAAGTTGCTCCTGGCAGGCACCCGGGACCATATGGGATGCCGGGATTCGAACCGATGACCTCCTGCATGAAAGGCAAACACCCTACCTCCATGCTATCTCTCCCGCCCCTCAAATGTATTGTTTATAGAAGCTTTCTGGTAGAGTCTTTAGGATTATCTAAATATAGTATCATATCATGTCATCTTCAAACAGTGAGATCTTGACTTCTTCCTTTCCTATCTGGATGTGTTTAATATATATTTCTTGCCTAATTGCTATAGCAAGTTTTTCCATTTCTATGTTAAATAGAAATGGCTAGAAAAGGCAACCTTGTCTTATAACAGATCTTAAAGAAAATGCTTTTATTCTTTCCCCATTGAGTATAATATTTGCATGGAATTGTAGTAAATGGTCTTTACTATATTGAGAAAAGTTCCTTCAAAATAGTTATAATAAAAATAAATTTAAAATTTCTAGTAACGTATTTAAAATTAAAAATTATAGAAAGTTGTCATAAATAATGAATGTTATTTACCCTTTTGAAAATATATTTTTGTCTATGTATTTAGATTTTTACATTTTATTTTTGGGGTATTGAGAACCTCATATGTGGTACCTGTCATCAAGCCTAAGTCAGACAACAAAGAGGGAAAGCAGTTTAACACTGTACTATCTCTCTAATACTATATATGTATATAGTATATAATATATATTATGAATATATATTACATTAGTATATAATATATTACATATATCATATAGTCATATTATATATAAATATTATGTAATATATGTGCATGTTGCAATTCAGCCCTTGAGGGGGCTGGAAGGTGATGGGATGGAGGATGAGGTCTTTCTCCTCCAGCTTGGACCACTCATCTGCCACCCTGTTCAGCCGGCAGGTCTAAGGGTTCAGGATAGTGGAGGGTAGAAAATTCACAGGCAATCAGGCTTCAGGAGATATAAGCTTTATTCAGTGGATAAGGCTGAAGAATCCCCAGCCTTCCTCAGACCCTTGCTTTTATAGACAAGAATCAAGTACCACCCTAGGGTGGGAGCAGAATACCAAGTAATGCATAAAACAATATACTATCACCAGGTCACACCCAAGGGTAAGTACAATAATTGATTAGAGTAGGATCAGAAGATAATATTCTTATGGAAATGTTTTCATATATAACATGTGCATATATAAAACCTTATATTAATCATTATATAGTGATTACTGTGATCTTTTCTTCAATTATACATATTGTCAATTCTGTAACTTAAAACTAATCAGAGGATAACAAATATAGAAATAAAGAGGTTAGCTTTAAGAGGTCCACATTCTGTTATCCAACTCTGGTGAATGGGTTTGAAGTAGAGATATTGCTATTATTAAGAAAAATGACCAAGCAGAAGAAAACTATGAACCAGTATGTTTCCAGTTTCCTGGACTGAGTGCCAACAGTGTAATTTATTTTTTTGCACAGTCTCAATCTGTTAGGCTCTGGAGTAGAAGGATGAGACCACACAATTGAAAAGAGCAAAGCAAAGCTTTATTCCTTCTACCAACAAACTACCAACAGATCTCCTGGAGTGGGAGCTCTGTGTGTGTGGCTACAGTTATCAAGATAGAGAGTAGAGAGGGCACCTGAAATTTAAAGGGTACTTTTTACAGTCTAGGTTTAAATTAATTTAAATTACTTTGATTCATATAATTTTACTCATAAATGTATAATTGATCCCCTTCTATCTTTGTCTCAATTTCCTCGGCAGCCGTAGCGGTAATAATTTTCTTTCACAAAGATCTAAAGGGTCAAATTACTCAACATTCTCAAAGTGCATTAAGATTCCCATTAGAAAAGCTCTGGAACTGTGAGTTTTTCTTATTTTCTTTTTTTTGACATTGAATAGAAATTAGTTGAAGATCATGGGATTTGAAACTGAATTTGGCTAATTAAATCCTACTTGTTCCTGTTAGTGGCAGAGTGAATTGGAAGCTCTGCTTAACTTTCAGGTGCTTCAGATGCTTCCTCTGAATAATGAAATAGATTGGTCCCAATCATGAATTGGAAGGTAAGTTAGAGGTGTGTTTAATAGTTTGTAGGCAGAGGATTTACAAATAACAGCCTCATTAAAAAAAACCTTTATTTAAACACTGTGTTACAAACATGACTGTAGTTGGGTTTTAGTCACAAAAAGAACACCTCCCTTCACCAGTGCAACATTCCACCACCAATGTACCCCATCTCCCTCCACCCACACCTCCTGCCTGTATTCCAGACAGGCATTCTACTTCTTTGGCTCATTAATATCGTCATGGTTATTACTGTTTTAACTGCACACACCCCTCTTGAGGTGAGCTTCATAATGTGAGCCGATCCTTCCTGCCCTCATCTTTGGGCATTCTTACAACAATGTCTTATTTTTCTTAAAACCCATAGATAAGTGAGACTATTCTGTCTCTCTCTGACTTATTGCACTCAATATAATAAATTCCATGTACATTTATGTATAGAAAAATTTTATGACCACCTCTCCTGATGGCTGCATAATATTCTATTGTGTATAAGTATTACAGTTTCTTTAGCCATTCATCAGCAGAAGGGCATCTGGTTGTTTCCAGAGTCTGGATATTGTAAATAGTGCTGCGATGAATATAGGTGTGAGGAAGGGGTTTTTGTATTGAATTTTTGTGTTCCTAGGTATATTCCTAGGAATGGTATAGCTGGATCATATGGGAACTCAAATTCCACTTTTTTTGAGGAAACTCCATATTTTTTTCTATAAAGGCTGCCATGCACAAAGATCAAATCTAAATGTATTAAGGACCTGGATATCAGACCCCAAACGATAAGGTATATTGAACAACACGTAGGTAAAACTCTCCATGACATTGAGATTAAAGGCATCTTTAAGGATAAAAAAAGCACTCTCCAAACAAGTGAAAACAGATAAACAAATGGGACTATTTAAGCTGAGAAGCTTCTGAACCTCAAAGGATATAGTGCCTAGGATACAAAAGCCACCCACAGAATGGGAGAAACTATTCACCCAGTACCCGTCAGACAAGAGGCTAATATCTAAGACATACAAGTTCCTGATAGACTTAACAAGAATAAAAACATCTAACCCCGTCAAAAAATGGGGAGAAGAAATGTAAAGGCAATTTTTCAAAGAAATACAAATGGCCAAAAGGCACATAAAAAATTCCACATCACTAATTATCAGGGAGATGCAAATCAAAACAACACTGAGGTACCAACTCATACCACAGAGACTGGCACACATCACAAAGAACAAGAACAATAAGTGCTGGCAGGGATGTGGAGAGAAAGGAACTCATATTCACTCCTGTTGGGAATAACATCTAGTCCAGCCTTAATGAAAGATCCTTTTTTTTTAATAAGTGACATTCAAAATGTATCATCTTTCTCATCATAATAACTGGAGGTGATTTAGTACAACATAAACTAACTAAAATCTAAACTCAAATAATCAAAACCGAATGTATACAATGCAGAGAACTAAACAGAGTTTCATGAAAAAGAATGGTGGAATAATCATCATTTGTAGAAGTAAATACATAAAGGCCTACAGAACATCTCTTTGGTGATGATACTACAAAGGGGCCCTTTTGACAAGTTATATTCCCTTTAAAAACAAGGCATGGGAGGAATTTTCCACGCATAGGCTCTAAAGCAAATATTCACTTGTAGAACTGGTTAGAGAAAGAGAAGGTTAGAATCAATATTTATTAAGTGAAGATGTACAATGTTGGAACACAAGAAGTAGATAGTCTAGTTTTAGTGATATTAGAAGATAATAAAAAGGAAATTGATTCCCATACTCTAAACATGAAATCTTGAGCAACATGGAATGCAAAACAATTAATACTGTAGTTATGATTGATATGAATGTGAGTGAGCAAGGAATTACATACCACTGTGTATGGTACATATATCAACTCCAGCCTAAGAAAAGGAAGAGTTTACAATGCAGGAAAGGTAGCATTGCAATGATACTTTCTTACTTCCAAGAATATTTTGAATATTTGTTGAATTCAAGTAAGCTGCAGCATATCTTATGACTCCTTATTTCCCAAGGTAAAACTATTATCTTATTAATTATTTTAGTCAATGTGCTAAGAGGTGACTCAAAGTAATATTTGATACATCTGTGTTAGGTATCAGTAGAAAAAAATAAATCATTTGGTTGAGTACGTTATCATTAACCTGATAAAGCACTGGGAGCTTTTTATCAAATCAAGATATATAGAGACAAGATTTGGGTGTTTTGAATCATTGAATGCCCACACATTAGGATTTATCGAGTTGATAAATTGGAATTGAGTAAGGGCCTATTTGAGTTCACTGCTGTACATTGTAAGTTCATACAGTGATCATATTGATGGCACTGATTTTATCCTGCTGCAGCTTCCCATAGATAATGTCTCCAATTACCATGCAATCAGTTTCTCCTTACATTATCTTCTTCTTAAATTATCAACTAACACTATTACTTGTGTTTAAATAATTTTACAATCATCCTATCTACTTATAACCAGAGTAACTTAGCTAGAAAAATAAATTAATTCTTGTATCTGTCATCTTGCATGACTTAGTCTAAAGATAATAAAATGCAGAATATAATACAAGATAAATTTCATGAAGATGATGACTAGAGTTGTTAGGCTATTAAAACAGTGCAAAAATTATATCAAGGTCTGTATCTACATAGCTCTTTATTTTCCTTTCTGTGTTTTATTATTGCAAACCCTTAATAGAAATTATTTCTCTCTGCTAAAATGTATGATTTCCCACCAAGAGAGAGAGGGAAAGGACTTGGCTTAATCAAAAAAATTAAAATATAATTCAGGGGCCAGAGTGATAATGCAGTGGTGAGGCATTTGCCTTGCATGCAGCTGACCCAGGACAGATGTCGATTCGATCCCTGGCATCCCATATGATCCCCCAAGCCAGGAGCGATTTCTGTGCCCAGAGCCAGTAGTAAGTCCTGAGCAGCTTTGGGAATGGCCCCAAAAACAGGAACCAAAATAAAAAAATGAAAAATTAAAATACAATTCAGATAATATATTAGAACTCCTATTTGTTAAATATGGGCTGTGTGACTATCTTTTGCTCAAAAGACAGAAGAAAATCAACCAAGGACTTAGAAAGAAGTTTTATTATTTCCTAACTGTAGTTCCATGTATTAGAACATTCTACATATATATCCTCTAGAAATATTTTTTATCCAGCTGGTAAAAGTTACAAAAACATAATTCCAAATTCATGTATGTACGTCAATTACTTTGTCTTTTCTTCAATAATATATCAACTCATTTATTCATAAGTTTGTATTACTGTCTTTCAAATTTTAGCAAATTTAATACTTTTTCATATACATTATGCATGTTTCATTATGCAAGTTTATAAAAAATAAGATACTCAGAATCCAACTTTCTGTTATCTGTAATGTTTGCTATTTTGTTATTTGCAATATCTGTTAATAGGAAATACTATTTTCTTATTAGAGCATCCCGAATAAATGTAAGTTTAATATGAACTGTATTATATATAGAATTCTGATATAAATTATACATGTTATATTTTCTCTTAAGATGTCTTATTATGCACAGATGTCTTATACACACTTCTAAGATGATGCATGGGATTAAATTAATATTATCCACTCATCAATGAGACTTCTGTTATAATTTTGATATCTAAAGTTATTCGGTATCCACCACAAAGAAGTCTAACTTTTCTCCTTTGTCATTCACTATCAATAAAAGATGGACACTTGACGAAGAATATGATTGTGTTATTTTTTAGATCAAATACAAGTGACTTACTATTTAAAGTCATGAGATAGCAAAGATTATCTTCTAATTTTGTTTTGCAACTCTAGTAATGTTTCCTGAAAATAATTGATTTATTGTATAACATGTATTTTATAATTCTTGGTGGAAAGAAAACATCTGTCATATTGTGTCAGTTCTTCCTTTCTGATTCCTTAGGAAGATGTTCTGAATCATTAGTTTACAATCAGTTTTTGTTTTTAATTAAATATGAGCCATACAACTGAGACAGAGAGAAATAAAATCTTTCTCTTGGTCTCCCAAATAAAATAGATTTATAATACGGAATTGTCAGAATACTTATTATACTATACTAGAATAAATTTTTACAAGAAAAGCTTAGTTTGTTGCTTTTAATATGTAAATTTTATTTCATAAATTATGGAATATTTTGAATTCTGTATTATTAAAATCAAAATGTTGTAAACCCAGAAATATCTTCATATTTAAGTCTTCTATCAGTATAGCACATGCCTTTATTGATATTTTGCATTTATTGTTTTTGAGATTTTCCAATTGTTGCTCAAATGACCCTTTAAGGTTATAGTTGTCCAACTGGACAAGTAAAAGTATTCAAGGATCCTCTGCTGCTTTAACCTTGAAGTGTGGAGGTAATGCTGGTAATTCTGGTTGTGCCTCAAATACTATAGAAATATAGTCAACAATTTCCGCTAATCATGTGGTATTCGTGACAAGAAAAGTGTCAACATCATCCAAAACAAGCAGCATACACCCTGTGCTATCTCTTCAGTCGCTGTATTAATTCTAAATAAACACAATTTTCCATTATTATTTTAATTCTTCTAGATTAAATTATCCCACTAACAGATTGTGAGTTTGTATATGTAAGGTGGCATATGAGTAAATTTTGTGTGTTATTTTGGGAGCAATATCTTTAATTCATTACTGTACCTGCTAAAAGTGAAATATATACTATTAGACTAGCACAAAATAAGTAAATTGGCATCATCTGATAGTATAAGCCTTCAAAGAAAATAACACAAAACTTTGATTAGACTCAGTTTAAATAAGATGAAAAAATGTATTTACGAGTTCATGAAAATAAAACATAAAACTTGATGAACAATATTGATTTCTAAATAACCTCAAGTATATCTATGTATCCAATATCCAAGTATATTCACTTTTAAAATACTTTTGAATGAAGTACTTCTAATGTAAATTTACTTATAATAAAATATTTTATTGAAAATATGTAAAAATAAATAATAAATCAGAATATTAAAATAAAAATAACTAAAATTGAGCGAGTATTTTATTGAAAAGTCCTTGATAAAATTTCATTAAGAAAAAATCTTGGTGAGAATTTTGGAAAAATTAGAAGTCATAAAATTATAAATTAAGAAATGTCGAATTTTAAAATTTATTGTTCTGAATAAAGGTCAAATTGTAAAATGTATTTTTGTGGCAAAATAGGATGCAACTTTTAACTATATATATATTTAGAAAATAAATAATTTATATGTTTACAAATAGAGAAGTTACTGACTATTTAAATCTTTTGAAATTTAGTCAAATTTTAAATAATTTTCTCACACGCACAAAAGAATAGTGCAAGTCAACTCAACATGAGATAGACGTGAAAAGCTATTGTATTTAAAGCAATATTTCCCCCCTGAATTGAAATTCTCTGACCATTAAAATGGCAAAATATTTACAAAGTTTTATAGTTACTTACAAAATATTGTTTTATAAAAACATTTATGAATCATATGGTATAATAATTATCTACTTTATTTCTCTCTAAAATAGCAATATATCATACAAAATATTTATATCATCCTTAAATACTTAATATGTATAAAATTTTTAAACTTTTATGTATTTACACTATGTCACGGGATAATTTTTATTCTCCAGATACTTCAATATTTATATTTCATCCATTTTATTTAAAAGTTGTCATAATGACCATTGTTTCCAATTTTTCTAGCAATTAAAATAAATTCAAACCTTAATACCAGAAATTAAGCAAAATTACCCATCCAACTTTTACATTTATTGTTGATTATATTATTTGCTTATTTAACTCATTTTATTTTCTCCTAAGGTGTTTGTATAGTTTTCAGTCTATTCTTCAATAATGTTTAAAATGCCATGACATACATGATGGGGTTGTTCAGTAAAGCAATGCGTAGATATTATGTGTGTCGTAGACAGGGTAATGACATAATCTATTTTATATTTTAGGGGTTCAGTGTGTGCTCATCCTTACACCAGGTTCTGTTCTCAGGGATCACTCCTGGAATAACTTGGTGGGTCATGTGAGATACATGGGGTTGGAATCTAGAAAAGCTGGATGCAAGTCAAATATCCTAGCTGCTGAACTGTCTTTCTTGCCTCAAGAACATTTATTATTGATAATATGAAATTGGTTTCCTCAAACTTACAGTCTTGCAAACTAAATCCTAATAAATGAAAAGCAAATGGGATGATAATTGCTAGATTTTGCAGTTTAATAAATTTATTTTAGGTTCACAAGAAATAAAGGGAAAAACAAATCTGCAATACTAAAATAATGAAAGCAAAAGCATCATGTAAATATCCGTAGAGTAAGTCTAGAAAGCATTACACAGAATCAGACCGCATCAAATTATCCCACCTTCCAAGAAAAATAACATGAATTAATTAACATAAATGTGTTACCATAAAACTGGAATTTCCTGAGTACCGGTATTTGAATTTTATATGTAAATTTAGCATTAAAAAGCATTGCTTCTGATACTAAACTTCTTTATTGTATAGCTTAAGAAGCTTACAGTAGGTTTCTCTCCAAAACACAGGCTTCTTCTCTCTTTATTTCTTGTGAATGTCATACCCTATTCTTTTTCTAATTTATTTTCTTTTTTCTTTTTTTTTTTTTTTTTAGCAATTTTAATACAAATTTCTAAATCAGAGATAAAAATCCTAAAACCATGCTGGGAACGAGGAGAGAGGGATGATAACTTTGGTGGTGGGAATTTCCCTGATTCAATGTCAATATGTACCTAAAATATTACTGTGAAAGATATGTAATCTACTTTACTCAAAATAAAAATTATTATTATAAAAAACAATCCTAAAACCAGTAAGAAAAGTAAGCTGTCATATAATAAAATACATTAATAAGACTACCAGTAGATTTCTTAGCAGAAATGCTCCATATTAGGAAGCAGGTTGAGCTACAATGTGCTGAAAGGAAAGAACCCCAACTACGACTTATTTATAACAGTTAACATACCACAAAGATTTAGAGAGGAACCAAAGAATTTCTTAAAGATAAGGCGATCAGTTAAAGAGAATGTGCAATTTCAATATTTCACCAGGATTCCCCTGTTCTTCTCTATCTGAACCAAAATACTGAGACTGCAGAACGGACAAAGAAAAAACAATCAACAGAAATAGAATTGAAGGAAAAAAATACCAAGAAATCATAACTTCCAGTCACTGTCAGACAGATTTTTTTTTTAAATCAGGTTGTCTCCTTGTTTAAGATGGTGAACTTGGATATGAGACGGATGTCCTCCTCAGTTCTGTCCTGTTCTCACCCCTGAGATGACACCCTGGGGAACCACAGAGCTGCAAATGTTATCAGATTAGACTTCACATAACTTTGGGTTCTGTTCTCTGAAGCATTGAGTGCCATATTTCATTCATATTACCTATACCAATCCAATGCTCCAACAGTAAGTTCGTATCAGGGTGAAATGATATGTAAAGATAGGCAGGAAATCTTTCATCTGGTTAGATAATTTTACTGAAAAGACTGTCTACATCTAATTGGTATTTCATAAATGTTTGGGTCTTTCCCCTCCTAACATGCCAGGGACCTTTTGAATATTTATTATATTCAGTGCTCTTTGGTGCATTAATTCTGGACTCACTCATTAAAATTACTGATCTTAACACATTATTGTACTCTTATGCATGCTATAAAGTCATTGGTGCTCTCTATTAAGCTCATAAACCTTATTACTCTGGGACTTAAATCCTCATTAGAATTTTTGGATTTACAATTATTACTTACTTAATATATTTTAATTTTTGTCTTCTGGGGCATTTTTATCTTAAGATTCCTATCCTTATTACTAATTTTAAGGAATTGATATCCAATAAATAAGTCAATACTTAACAGTTAATTTAATATATTTAGTATATATTTATTAAAATTTATTTAATATATTAAATTACTATATAATACTAGATGTTTATAAATCAGAAAGTGAGTGAGAGAAAATCTTTAGATTTATATATTATCTTATTGATAACATTACTGTGTTATATAGAGAGAATATTATATTCATACAGTGTATTTTGTTGTTGTTGTTGTTGTTGTTTTTTGGGCCACACCCATTTGATGCTCAGGGGTTACTCCTGGCTAAGTGCTCAGAAATTGCCCCTGGCTTGAGGGGACCATATGGGACGCCGGGGATTGAACCACGGTCCTTCGTTGGCTAGCGCTTGCAAGGCAGGCACCTTACCTCTACCGCTACCTCGCCGGCCCAATCCAATACCATATCTTTTATCAGAATATTTGTTGTTTTGGGTCACACCCAGTGGTGCTCAGGGTTTATTCTGGCTCTTCACTCAGAAATCACTCCTGGCAGGCTCAGGGACCATATGGGATGCCAGGGTTTGAACCCAGGCCTGTCTTGGGTCTGAGTAGTACTAGGCAAATGTTCTACCACTGTACATTCACTCCAGCTCCCAATAAGAAAACTTTTAAAACTGACCTATGCCCTCCATCTCCCCCCTCCCGTCCCAGTTTTCTATTCTCTATCCTTATGTTCTTTCCCATTTGATGATGAGTCTTGGAAAGCAGAATGTTGATATGATATTTATTAGATTTTATTTTCAAGTATGAATAAGTCAAGTAAAATTAATATAGTATAAATTTGTAAATTAGTATCCTCTGCTTATTTTACAGAATTTATACTTTTGGTTCAGTGATTATTAAGTAGCTCTTACTACAAAACACTGAACATAAGTACCTTGTCTTAAATATATAAAGAACAAAACTCAAAAAATTGCAGTAGACATTGATAGAAGAGAATATAATTTAAATCAGATGAATTTGTTGTTGTTCATTGTTGTTTCATTTTGGTCATGCCCAGATGAGCTGGGGACTTAATACTGGCTTTGTACTTAGGGATCACTCCTGGAAGAGCTCAAGATTATAAGTGGTAGAATAGATCAAACCTGGGTCAGGTTTGATGAAACGCTAGTGCTTTACCTACTAAACTATCTCTCTAGCTCAGGGGTCTCAAACTTAATTTACCTGGAGGCCACAGGAGGCAAAGGCGGGGTGAGGCAGGGCTGCATAAGGGATTTTGCTTCCCGAATATTCACAATAAAAAATCGCAATTGTGAAAAAAAAAATCGCAAAAAATCGCATTAAACATTTGCATACCCCGAACGGAACTGCTCGGGGTATGCGAATGTTTAATGCGATTTTTTTCTTACTAATGCGATTTTTATTGCGATTATTCGGTAAGCGAATAATCGCGAATACTGCGATATTTGAAGGCCTGCCGCAGGCCACAAAATGTTGTAAGGAGGGCCGCAAACGGCCTACAGGCCGCGAGTTTGAAACCCCTGCTCTAGCCCCACCGGATGCTTATTTAAAAAAATTATTTGCTAAAGTAGACTGAAGTGAGTATAACTTTAATAATAATAGTTTTGATTATTTATTAACAGTTTATTTATAAACAATGTTTAAAATCACGTGTAAACTACTGATTTCACATATATCTAGTCTTGTCTCTTTGGTGGATATAACCTGTGATCATGTTTAACCAAAACTTTACACCAGTACTTGTGAATATGGAGGTGAAAATAGACAATAACAAGTGGTTTAATATCAACAAATGACTTACAATTGTAAGGAAGAATAAGTTATATAATATTAATAAAAGTATATATTCTGTTTTATAGTGAGTAGATTGCAAATCAATCTAAAAAAATACACTGAGTACAAACATTATGATATAATGTTCCAAGAAAGGCAAAAATATGAAAACAATATAAAGAGGAGCAGATTTTAGGGAAAAAAAAGAACAAGTAGACTAGAATAGATTTGTATTGCAGTGAAACAGTTTGAATATATAATAATGTATAATGTATATACTGCATTATACATTTGTAATATGCCTATACACAGAGTAAGCAAAACCAGGATTAAATTCTATTGTATAAACTTTGTATAGTAATTAAATATACCTATAGATTTATCAGCTTTTAAATATTTAAAGCTCCTTACAGGAAAGTATAGATTTCAGGGAAAGGTTCTAAGAGAGTGTGGGTCAGAGGGTATATGAGAATACCATATTTTCTCTCATATGTAGTGTGAATCTGGAACTTCACTAAAAATATATTCATTACTTTTAAATACGGTCCTAAAATATGACAAACAATGCATAAACTGAATAGTTAATGAAATATTGAGTTGATGCATTGCAGAGCATTGCCAACTGAATATAATTTTAAGAACTGCTTATAATATTCAATAGTTTACAAAACCAGTAGGTGTCTCTCATGTTCTATATGCATATTTAAAATATAATTATCTTAAATTAATACACATGGGAAAGGAAAATCAGTTCAATGTTTGACAAAGTAAAAAAAAAAAAACCTGGCAATTTTTACTTTGGTTAATTTTTGTTTGAAGTCAAGAAGGCCTGCCAACTACCTCTTAATATGCAGAAACAACGTACTATATATTCAGTTAAGTAGCAGATTATACAAATCTTGAAATACATAGTACTGTTAGAGAGCTCTCATTGCAAATTATTATCATTTTATTTCTGTTAAAAATGAGTGATAATGAACACTTAGTTGAAAAAATTTGAAAATTAATGAGGATGACAATAATCCATGTATAAACTTCTTAAGTTGCTTGTCATCTTGAAATTATATCATCATATTTTATATGTACATAACTTTGTTATGTACCTATGTCAGAAATTTAATGAACAAAATGATAAAAATAAGGACTTCAGCAGTCAAATAAAAATAGAAAATAGAAAAATAGAAAAAATTGACCTTCTGTCTTCTCATCCTTTTGAATTGCAGAAAATTAAACCCAGACACAAATATGTAAGCTATGTATTACTGAGCTACAGAGAGAACTTGCCAAATCTAAAACCTGAAAAATATTTAATATCTTGGAATACTTTCTAAGAAAAGTAAGAGAAGAAGGATGTGTGGTGGGGAGAGATTTATTTTGCATTTAATATAATATTTTTATTTTATTCAAATAAAACATTTAAACTTAAGAACAAAGAAGTAACATTATGATCAATGATAAGAAAATAAAAAGAACTTAAGTTAACTATGAACAATTTAAACAAATTGCGCAACTATACAAAATGAATGTATTCCTTGGTACACGTTTTACCAATTTTATTTCATGAATAAATAGAAAATATAAACAGCCTAATGATTTGTTGTATGGAGAATCTTAAATGAACACTGCAAGAATAAAATGGAATTGTCTAAAAATGATGAAGTATTTGTCAACAAAATAAAAATGTAATACATTGGGGTCGGTGCAGTGGTGCTAGAGGTAAAGTGCCCCAGCGTCCCATATGGACCCCCCAAGCCAGGAGTGACTTTTAAGCGCATAGCCAGGAGTAACCCCTGAGTGTTACCGTGTGTGGCCCAACCACCAAAAAAAAATGTTATACATTAAAATAAAAAATAATATCATAACTACTTTTTATATCTTCCTATATGTTCCCTGATAAACATAAGTCACTTCTATTTCTAGGATTTTTTTTTTTTTTTTTTTTTTTGGTTTTTGGGCCACACCCGGTAACGCTCAGGGGTTACTCCTGGCTATGCGCTCAGAAGTCGCTCCTGGCTTGGGGGACCATATGGGACGCCGGGGGATCGAACCGCGGTCCGTCTCCTAGGCTAGCGCAGGTAAGGCAGGCACCTTACCTCCAGTGCCACCGCCCGGCCCCTATTTCTAGGATTTTTTTAATGTCTTCCAACAAATCTACCTTAGAGAATTTTTCATCATTAATTTATTAACTTAATAAAATAGGGACAATCATAATTATTTTCTCATTTTTATCACAAATAAGGTATAAAAGTATACATATATATATGTATTATATATTTTCAGGTGTATCTCATGAAATAATTTATGAATTTTGGGTAATTTTATTTAATCATATGTATCATGACCACATTTATTTCATTATTATAATATAACATGCATGACTATATTTATGTTATTAATAGCTACAAACATAATGGTTTAAAGATTTATATTATTTATATAATTTCCTATCAATTAACTATATTAATTTAGGTTCAGAAGAGATAGTACAATTTAAGAATATTTGCCTTAAGTATGGCCAATTGAGTTCAATCTCCAAATATTTGTCTGAGTATGATCAGTAACATTGCCTTGGCATACAGCAGGAGTTAGCATCAATTGATGAGGACCCAATTGTTAATAATGATAATATTAATAATAATCTGTAGTATTTATATATTTTCTTTTCAAATTAATGTTTCAAGTAGCTCATTCAAAATTTTAGAGTTTTCAAATGTATTTCACATCAGTTTCTTTAAGAGTTGATGTGTGGTTGCATAGTATTCAAGATAAGTCAATGGCCCAGCACTCTTTCCTTTATAGACTCCAAGAGCTTGAATCTCACATGTAGATGTTCCTTTAATATCAAAGCACATGACATTATAAAACAGCATAGGTATGAGATATATAAATTAATATTGCTTTCAATGGAAGGGATTATTTTTTGCATTTTTGTAATACCTCTATTGAATAGATTCAAGTTAGATATAATCTTTCACTTCTCTATATTTTAATATATATTTAATATGAATATGTATATTCATTTCATTGTCAAGTTCATTTATACACTAGTACTTGCTTCAATCTGCCTCACTAATATTTTTTATTATTTTATTTTCTAAATACATTATTTCAAATATAGGCAAAACTATAAGCCCAATATATGATCTTATGATAATCATTTTAGATTTGACTCTTATCTTTTTTATTTAAAAAAATTTTATTTTGGTTTTTGGGCCAACCCAATGATGCTCAGGAGTTATTCCTGGACATGCACTTTGAAATCTCTCCTGGCTGCGGTACCATATAGAATTCCAGGATCCTTCTGAGGCCTGTGACAGGTCATTATATCAATGTTCAGGGTGTAAGGTACATTGTACTGAGATTTATTAGATAAGAACTTATCTGTATGTATGGTATTTTCCCATTTTAATGTGTCTATGCAAATAAGGATCAATGCCATGAAGCGTTATTGTTGCATCTGGAGGCAATAGGAACAAGACCAGCAATTTCCATGACATAGGTCAATCATAGGCATCGAACAGAGGGACAGTTCCAACAACAATTCTTACTGAACAGCTTACAAAGAAAAGACCAAGATGAAAAGTGGATAGAAACATCATGGTATAAGAATATATAGAGAGTTATATCAGTTAAAGAAAATACCCATAAAATATACAAAAGATATATGTGTTCAATATGTGTTCAATTTGTGTCCTTCTAAATAGTTCTAGGATTTGTTATATCTACTGTATGTCTTAGGTCAGAGATTAGAATTGTGTGTTACTGAAGTTAAGAAGGGTAAATTTGGGGTATTGAGGGTTGGGAGGAGCATATCACGCTAGAGCCAGGCAAGCTATCTATGAAACATCCAAGGTCTTATATAGCAACAGCTGGAAGCAGTCCTCTACTAGGAAAGACACTACCAAGGGTCTGACATCGACCTCCTAAAAAGAGACTTCCGTTTACACTGAGAAGAATTGATAACAACAATGACCTGCTCTACAGGACATGGTTCTCTCTATTGCCCCTTAAGTGTGAGGTGAAACGAGAGGATGCTCTGCACCATCCTGACTGCAATATGGGATATGCAGACTCCAGGATCTTTAATACAGAAGCATGATACCAACAACAAAGACTATGTGAGGAATGGAGATGTATTGCCACTACAGACGATGACTTGAATTGGACAAACTAGTTTGCCTGGAGCCTAGAGTCAGTCCTGTGCCAGGAAACTTCAGGGGTAGGGTCTCCTTGTATTTAGACCATAATTTGTCTTTCCATGTCCCTTATGTTTTGGTGGGCCTATGCAAACAAATGCCACTTTAATACCGTTTTTTACTATGTTCCCTTGACTCCAATCCTTAAGAAAACAACCCACTAAAACTTTTGAGGTTAACTTAAACTAGTAAGCATGTGCATGGAACTAGAGAAATGTTCTTTGCTCTCAATGTTTAAGGAGTTACATAAGTCTAATGTCTTTAGATTATATTATGTGCTGCTAAGAAATAGTATGTACTACACCTGGGGATTTGAGGGACATAGTAATTGTATTGTACATGGGTTCAGTTTTGTTTTTCTTAATGTTCTTTGGCTGAAAGTTCAAGGCTGGGATATCATCGATGGGACTACCGAGAATTCTGTTTATGGGTGATTGGGCTTCCATTGTAACTTTACCCTGTCCTCTTTCTTTGCATCTTTGTTGTCATAATTAAAATAAAAAAAAAATTAAGAAAAAAAAAAAAGAATTCCGGGATCCTGGATCTACCGCGTGCAATTCAAAAACGCCTTACTGCTGTGCTATAGTTCTGTCCCTTTCACTCTTATTTTTGACAAAATAATTAAATGTTGTCAGAAAGATTTCTATCATTATTTTTTGTGGATAAAATTATTTTGTTTCTTTAGTCATTTGAAATCTACAATATTACAATATGATAATCTAATTTATAAAACTTTTACAAAGAAAACTCATAGAGATTGTAGTCTCTCAACCTTTTGCAATTCCTTATTATGTGCCTATTCAATATGTTATTGATTTTAATTTTTATAATATATCCTAATGCATTGTGCACGGTTATCATCACAGAAATCATTGACATAAAAGATATTTTCACAGAGTCATAAGTGATTTATGTTAAATTTGTCTCACTTTCTGACATAAACTTGTAATAAATAAATTATACAACACTCATGGTATTAAAATCATAACATCACAACTATTCTCAAATATTTTGTAAAATATTGTAAAATTTTGTGCCTATTTAATAGCAACAATTGTATCCTTCTCCCACTTTTATCAATTGCCATACTGATTATCTTGTTATTATTTCTATTTTACGTACCTTATACAACAACTTACATATGAGTATGTTCTATATGCTTTCTCTTTGACTACCTTTTTCACAGTGTGCTTTTTCTCCAGGTTTATCCACTGTAATGTAAATGACATATATTTATTTTGTTTTTATTTTTGGAGTCACAATTGGCAGTGCTATGGTCTTATTTTTGGTTCTGTGCATAGAAACCAAAACTGGTTTTTCAGGGACGCATATCTGGTGCTACAGTCCTATCTTTCTGGCTTAATGTTTTAAATACATGATATTGATTTTTTTTTGTGGGGGGCCGCTAGAGAGAAAGTATGTCAGATGTATTGTTGGCCTTGAATTTAGTCAACATGGGTTTGATCCCTTGGCTTCTCATATGGTCCCACTAGGACTATAAGAAATAATTTCTGAGTGCAGATATAGGAGTAAAATACTGAGCATTTCTGGTAAAACAAAAGAACAAGAAATATCACAATTTTAAAGGCAAAATGTATTAACTATAGTTATAAGTGTTACAATGAGCAAACATTGTGTGACACTGTGTTCAATTTCTTTTTTTATAATTTAATGGTCTAGCACTTACCTAGTATGTGGTAGAATCCATGACACCCATGGAATTTTCCCCCAACTTCCCAAGCTCTAGCAAATATCTCATTGATGGTCTAAAAATGTATAACATTGAATGGAGAATCAAAATATGCACAGCATGGCTAAGGATGATCTATTTTATAAGAAAGAATAGTAACTGTGAACCTGAGATATAGGACAACCCATAAGGCATTCACTTACCTTGCATATTCCTAAATGGCTTGATCGCTGGTACTACAAATGGTCCTTTATGCTATCAGAATAATAATTGAGAATAAAACTCAAAAATAAGCCCTGAACAAAGCCAGGTTTTCCCACAAACAATACAGTTCACAAAAGCTAAGAATAGGATGGAAGGGAGGGAGGGAGGAGAGGGAGGGGAGGGTGGAGACGGAAGGAGGGAGGGGAGGGAGAGAGGGGAGGGAGGGAGAAAGAAAGAAAGAAAGAAAGAAAGAAAGAAAGAAAGAAAGAAAGAAAGAAAGAAAGAAAGAAAGAAAGAAAGAAAGAAAGAAAGAAAGAAAGAAAGAAAGAAAGAAAGAAAGAAAGAAAGAAAGAAAGAAAGAAAGAAAGAAAGAAAGAAAGAAAGAAAGAAAGAAAGAAAGAAAGAAAGAAAGAAACAAAGAAACAAAGAAAGAAAGAAAGAAACAAAGAAGAAAGAAAGAAAGAAAGAAAGAAAGAAAGAAAGAAAGAAAGAAAGAAAGAAAGAAAGAAAGAAAGAAAGAAAGAAAGAAAGAAAGAAAGAAAGAAAGAAAGAAAGAAAGAAAGAAAGAAAGAAAGAAAGAAAGAAAGAGGGAGGGAGGGAGGGAGGGAAGAAGGAGGAGGGAAGAGGCAGGGAGGAAGGGAGGGAATGAGTGAGGGAAGAAGGAAGGGAGAGATTAAGGAAGGGCAAGGGAAGAAAAAGGAAAGATGAAGGAAGTAATAAAGAACAGGGGAAGAAGGAAGAAAAAGGAAATAAATAACATAGGGAAGGAATGAAATAAAGAAAGAAGGAAGAAAGGAAGGAAGAAGAGAAGGAAGGAGAAGAGGGAGAGTGGGAGTGAGGAAGAAAGAAAAAAGAAAGAAGAAAGAAAGAAAAAGAAGAGAAAGAAAGAAAAGAGAGAATAAAAAAGAAAGAAAAAGAAAAAAGAAGGAAAGAAAGGAAAGAAAAAAGCAGGAAGGGAGAAAGGAAGGGAGGAGGAAGGGAAGAAGTAATTTCTAGGAGTAACATTAGATTACTACAAAATGTAACTAGTTGTAATCCATTTCAAATGTGGATTGCTATTTGAGAAATGAGAATGAATTACTAATAATTAATTCGAAACAAAATGAAGAAATCTGTTTAAATTCATGGATAAGGAAAATAAATTTGAATCAAAATACTAACACATGATGGTTAGTGTTTTTTATATATAGCATTTGCCATCATAAAACTGTTATAATTTAAAATTTAGAAGAAGTGGTCATACAGTATGAAGTATAAAGAAGCAAAAGCTAAGTATTAATAATTTATTGCCTTAAATTTATCATTAGTCCAACATTTAAATGTGAAATATTATTACTTTTTATATTTACACAGAAACCTGTCAACATAATACAATTATAAAAACAATTTCAGGGACACAATATCAACAAGTAAATTTTAAACTAAAGAATAATCTTGCATAGACATCACTAAAATTTTAGATTTACAAATATTTTTACCTTTTATTGAAAAAAATGTAAAGGTTACCAACATACTGAGAAGTTCAACTACAAGTTACATTTTTACATGTGACATTCAGTCTGAGGAATCAGTCGAGAAAAATGAAAACAGAGTAGAAGGTAGGAGTGCTCCAAGGATCTTTACTTCTAATATCTATTATACATATTCATATCATGCATGCATGTAAAATCATTAAAATATTTCTATGTATATTATTGGTTAAATCTTACATTTATAATATTTTTTAAAATTTTGTTTCAACTTGCTGCTACTGTGATTAACTATATACCCGACCATGTCAATGTATTTAATTTGTAGAAGGTGCGAATGGCGAATGATCTTTTGAATATGTGACTAAAGGAAAAAACTTAAGATGGGCTGAGAATTCTAAATCATTTTGATAGATAGGTAGATGTAATTCAGCCTCAGGAGTGTCAGTTAAATTAACAAAAGAAGAAAGTCAATGATGGAAATGAGAAAAAAGGATAAACAAATGTGAATATGTTAGAAATGTAGGACTAAGAGATATAGGCTTTGACTAAAATCTAGTAAAGGTAAGCAAGCAGAACATTATTCCTTGGCATCCAAGGAATTTCAAAGGAAAAGTTTCCAGGTAATCCAGTTTATACTTCTGACATCTAATACTATGTAACAAATAATCAGTTTTTCTGTTTATAAAACTGTGATTTTATTTTACAGAAGAAATGCACAACAGAAGTATACAAATTAAACATTTTGTATTAAATATTTAATTAAATATATTAAAGTATAATTTATTAATTAAATATATATATCAACTAAATATATCAATATATAATTACATAAACGTTAAGTAGCTGCTTGATCATTTCATTTGTATGTCTGTATATGCAAGTATATCACCTGCAACTTCTGGGTTTCCTTCTATCCAGCATCATCATATCGTACGTCTAGTATGATAGCTTCAAGAGAAAGACATAAATAAAGAGGAAGATAAGGAAAATATGAGAAAAGAAGGGAGCGTATAAAAGGAAAATAAATAAAGCAAAACAATTTAATTTATACTATGTTTAATACTTAAATATATATAATGCAAATATGTTTAAATGGGTAATAATTATAATCTATGAATAACTACTTATTATTGTTTTCTAATTCATAATGCAAGGTGCAAAATAAGGAATGATTAGTATCTTCTATTTACAATTGAGTTTTAACTAGCAATCTCATAGAGGATAGATGAAACTGTACAAGGACAATAAACTGGTAAACTTTATAAGTCACATTTATATGTCACAAAATATAAAATTGACTGCCTAAATTGGACTCTGATTAAATTACTGTTTTAAGCAACTGAAAATTAGATAATTAACCTCACCGGAATTATGAAGACTTTTATTTTTTTTATTTAGCAGACTTAATTAAGTGTATTCAGCATCAAAAAGATTTTGGAGGCCAGAAATACAGCAAAAGGGTAATTTTATGTGCCTGATCTCAGTTTGATTCCCTGTTCCTCAAATAAATATAGTTATCTAAGTATTGTCAAGAGTGATTCTTGAGCACAAAGTTTCTAAACACTGCCAAGCATATTCGAAAAAATATAGAAAAAAAAAGGATTGTGAGGTTTTAGCAATTCACACAATCGTTATATAAAAGAGTAGCTTAGAAGTTTAATCAGGATACTAGGAATAGACAAAATATGGATGCTTTGAAATCTTTGATATTATTGGCCATATACAAAATACTATCTGAAATTAGAAACAAAACAAGAACAATAAACAATAGCAACAACAACACATGGGAATTGTAGCAATAGCACTGTGGTTGGGCATTTGCCTTGTATAAGGCTGACCTGGGTCTCTCTCAAGCTTCCCATATGGTCTCCCAAGTTTAGTAGGAGTAATTTCTGAGCGCAGAACCAGGAGCAACCCCTGAACATCCCTGGGTGTGGCCCCAAAACAACAACAACAAAGAACCAAAATGGATAGTTGCATGAAGGAAAATGTAGTCTCTAGAACCAAAAAGGTGGAAATATGAGTCAGTTGGAAGAAGCTCTTTAGGAAATGTAAATGATTCAAAATATAAACTTGGTGATATTAAGTTGCAGATTTTATCATAGTGTGTGTTGTTGTTGTTGTTGTTATTGCCTTAAATGATCGAAGTAAATGAATTAGTTGTAGGGCGTTTGCCTTGGACACAACCAACCTGGGACTGATCCAGATTTGATCTACAGCATCCCATATGGTCTCCTGAGCCTGCCAGGAGCAATTTCTGAATGTAGATCCAGGAAAATCCCTGAGCACTGCAGGGTGTGGCCCAAAAAGGAAAAAAAAATATTTTCTGTGCTAGGCCATTTGTAAGGATAAATAAAAATTAACAGAATTTTAGATTATATACTTAAAAGGAATATATTCTCTTCCCCTCCTTTTTATTCAAAACATTAAATTAGCAAATAAAATCATAAAATACTCATCTTTCTTTTGGAATGTGTATAATTTTTCACTCACATATAGGCCTTTTGTCTGGTTAGTGATGCAAAATGTTTCTCTGAAAGACATAGGTGTTAAGTAATACATATTAAGGCCAAGTGTGGCCCAAACAATAAAAAAATAGATTTGATTAAAAATAGTATTGATTTACCTTCCTTTGCTCAGATAAAATTATTGTATATATAAAAATGTTAACAACAACAAAGCACATAGAACTAATTAAAAATTATAGAGAATGTTAGGGTATAAATCATACATATAAAGGCAATAATATTTCAATTTACCAGCAATAAACATGTGGAATTCGAAACTAACAATGTAACATATATTAGCATTAATGAAAAGCAAAATACTTAAATACAATACAAAAAATATATTTAAAATGAGCAAAATCCCTAAAACTAAGATTAAATTAAAGGACTATTTTATTGGTCCCATGAATAATAAGCTAGTAATTAAACGGATATACATTATATTGTATTATACTTTTGTATATATACACTGTATATATATGATATCTATTATATATACATAGCGGGGCACATATGGAATGTTTAAGGATTACTCATGTACATGGTGGCTGTATGCAAGACAAGTAACCTGCCTAATGTATTATCCCTTTGGCCCAGTAGACACTATTTTTAAGATATTGATTCTTTTCAACTTGACTTAGATTAAATGGGATTTTAGTTAAATTTCATTTAAACAAATTTATGAATATAGACAAACTGATTCTTATATTGAGACATAAAGACAAAAAATTCAGACTAGCCAACACCATATTGAAGCAAAAAGATTAAACTGTTGACAACTCTCAACTTTAAGACACTGTTACATTTATAGTAAGAAAGATAAAATAAAATGAACAAGAGAATAGATGCACATATCAACGCAACAGAATAGAGACCATAAGTACAAACTCACAGTCCTTGATCTTTGACAATTAGCAATATAATAAAAAAACTAGACAATTATTACATGCAAATTACAAACTATATTTATGAATGTACTTTGGTAGCATGAAAAGCTATAAAATGCCTAAAAATTAACAAAGCAGAACATCAGATGACCCTGCCTTTTTAGATGTAATACCAAAGGCACAATCCATGAAAGAAAGAACTCATTAGAGGGACCTCATTAAATTGAAAATTTTCTTCTTTGTGAAAGACACTGTCAGGAGGAAAAGTAGACAAGACACAAACTTGAAGACAACATCTGTGAATATGGAAGGAACTTTAAAATGCAATAATAAGAAAAGAACATTATGATTAAAAAAATCAAGGACCAGAGAAGTGATCTTATCCAAGAAAGTGTTAATATGTTGAATGAAGATAAATGACACTAATTTTTCTACAAATTAAGATAGAAATGTTATATATTTGTTAGCATAGTTACTATAATAGTTGAAATTTGCAACACTACTTAAAAAGCTGATATGAATGAATTATAATAGATATACTAGAGCTGATATGGAAGAATAATAATTTTTTAACTTGTAAACACAAAATTCTAGTCAATTTGTGAGACATTTGGATGTTTCTTAAAAATGAACACTATTACTATATAACACACAAAATATCACATTCATTAGTATTTACATAAACTAGTTGAAAATCTTATCCTTAATATATCTTGATATGCAGAGTTATAGCAAGTTTGTTCACAATGCTAAGATATGACAGAAACCAATATATCTACTAGCTAAACTAGGTAAATATAGAAAGTGTATTGTATTCACTTCTAGACAAAAAGAGCCATTGATTCATGAACAGATAGATGAATGAAAGAACATTAGGTGAGAGATAGACTGAAAGACAATGGACTGTATGTGCCCAACAGTATTACATTCTATGAAAAAAGAATCATGAAGAATATAAAAATTTATGACTGCCAAGAATTGGGGGGGTAGTGAGGTAAGAAAAACTTTTAGGCCGCTGAGAAAGGCACGCACAGTGGTAAATCACACCTTCTGACAGGTAGAGGGAGAGGGGGATTCTGACACAGGCCCAGTCTATTACCACGACTGGAAAAGGTGTGGGCAACGTGAACCACACCTTCTGACAGGTAGAGAAAGAGGGGAAACCTTACCTCAATTGGGTAAGACATGGGAATCTATAACTTCTGGCAGGTAAAGTGAAAGAGGAGGCCTGAGGGTGAGGTCAAACCTCAGGGACTGCAGTCATCTTACCCACATAGAGAATCACTCCAGATAAGAGACCCACAGGTAACAAAGGAGGGCAAGCCTGAAGGCAGAACGCTCCAAGCCAAATCAATATATGCAAAGAAAGATGAGTAAACTGAGGAAGACACTAGAAAGTGGGGATATAGAGAGAAATCCTAGCCTGTTTCCAAGTCCACCAAAATGCACAGGCCCAACAGATGAGAACCTAAAAGCATGGCAAAAGAAATCAAGGAATCACTAGCCAGCAGGTTCAAGAAATCCATAGATGAAAAAAATCAACCAACTCAAAGAAGGACTTTTACAGGAGATGAGAGAATCCACACAAATAAAATTAAGGAAATAAAAAACGTCTTAGCAAGCCATAATAGCAAAATTACACAGTTGAAGGATCGCATAGAAGAACTTGAAGAAAAACTACAAACCAAAAAGTGACAAAGAAGTCAATAAAGAAATAAGAGGTAAAGCACTGTAATAAAATGTTAGGTATTTAATGAACAAAGACAAAAGAAATAATCTACAGATTGTAGGAACACCAGAAGGGGAGAAAATAGGTAAAGGGGAAGAACAAATGTTGAGGGAAATAATAGCAGCAAAATTTCCCACGTGGGAAAGAGGCTCCGGTGCAAATCCAAGAGGTGAAGTCCATAGTAAAATAGATTCTAATAAACCAACACCAAGACATATTGTAATCTAAATGGCAAAAAAAAAAAAAAAAACTGTGAACTTTTTTAAGCAATAAGGGAGAAAAACATTCAAGTACAAAGAAAGAAACATAAGAATTAAATCAAATCTCTCATTTGAAATAATTCAAGCAAGAAGAGAGTCGGATGACATATTTAAACGATTGAATGAAAGAAACTTCCAACCTGCCCAGCAAAACTCTCATTCATTTGGGAGGGAGGACTAAAAACATTTTCAGAGAAAGAACTCACATTATTTGCACAAAAAAATCAATTCTAAATGACATACTCACAGATGAATTACACAATTCATACACCCAATTGTGACAACAACCACCCTATACAATACAACTGCACAACAGCCCTTTCTGTCGATAATCTTCTTAAATGTCAATGAACAAAAATCTTCCATTAAAAGACACATAGTTCAGAGTTGCATTAGAAAACAAAAACTGGATTTCTGCTGTCTGCAAGAAACACTCCTAAATGTACAGTATAGACACCGGCTTAGAATAAAAGGATGAAAATCAATTATTCAAGCCAATAGAAAACAAAACAATAAAAAAGTGGGAAAGCTGTTCTTATACCATTGCATTCAATTATACAATTGCATTCAATCTCAAAATAAATGATCAGAGAAAAAAAAGGTCATTACTTACTGATCATGGAACACTAGACAAAGAAGTATGTTAACTCTGGTCAACATTTATGCATCAAATGTAGATCCAGCAAAATATCTAAGGCATTTGCTCGCAAACTTGGAGAAACATATGGAAAAAATATTATATTCGTAAGAGATTTTAATACTCCACTATTACCACTGCACAGATTCACCATACCAAAAAATAGCAAAAAAATGAGACCTAAATGAGAAATTCGAAGAACTAGAACTAATGGACTTACATAGGGCCCTCCATCTTCAAAAAACTGAATACACGTTCTTAAGTGCACATAGAACCTTCTTCAGAATAGACCATGCCTTAGAATATAAATCTAACTTGCAAAAAGTCACAAATATAAGGATTATTAGAAGCACCTATCAGATCACTATGCAACAAAAATTAAGATTTACTGTAAAAATAAGCTATGGAGAAAAATCCAACACCTGGAGATTGAACGACATGCTGCTAAACAACAGCTGTATCAAAGAGGAACTCAAGGAAGAAATTAAAAGATGCCTTGAGACAAATGATAATAAAGAGACAAATTGTCAAGAAAAAAAAAACAGTAGTTAGGGGGAAACTCAGAGCAATACAGATGTCAGGAAATAGGAAAAAGATAAAATCAAAAGTTTAAAGGGATACCTTAAGAATCTGGTAAAGCAGCAGCAAAGAAATCCAAACACAACCAGAAGACAAGAGATAACAAAAATAATAATAAAATAATAATAAAAAGCATAAATAAAAACATAGAAACTAAGAAAACAACACTGTAAGTCAATGAAACCAGGAGTTGGTTTTTCAAAAGAATAAACAAGACAGATAAGCCACAGGCAAGACTCACCAAAAAAGAGGGAAAACACACAAATAAACAGGATCACAAAGGACGGGAGACATTATAACAGAACCCCCAAAAAACAACACCAACATGAGGACTTATTATGAACAATTATACTCAATTAGGCTACAGAACCCAGAAGAAACTGACAGATTTCTGAAAAATAACATCTTCCAAGACTGGATAAGGAGGATGTAGAAAGCCTAAACAGGTCAATTACATCGAAAGAAATTGAATCAGTAATAAAGTAACTCCGCAAGAACAAAAGTCCAGGTCCAGTTGGTTTTACAGATGAATTCTATCAAGTATTTCAAGAAGAATTACTAAAGTTGATCCACAGGCACTTCCAAAACATTGAAAAGACAAGAATCCTTTCTAATTTCTAACAACAGCAAACAGACAAGAGAAGGGATTCAAAGAAATTCAAATAGGAAAAGAGGATATCAAACTGTCTCTTTTTGCAGATGATATGGTGAAATACACAGAAAACCCTAAAGAGTCCACAGTAAAACTAGAAACAATTAACCAATAAAACAATGTGGCCAGCTACAAAGTCAATACCGAAAAAACAGTAGCTTTCCTCTACACAAATAACAAAGTAGATTAGAAAAAGATTAAGGAGACAATCTCATAAAATAGTATCCAAAAATATCAAGTACCTAGGAATTAACCTTACAAGAGAATTGAAGGACCTATACCATGAAAACTTCAAAATACTTCAGAAAGAAAGTGAAGAGGATGAGGGAAATGGAAGAACATCCCATGCTCATGGGTAGGTAGAATAAACAGTCAAAATAACTATCTTACCTAAAATTTTATATAGATTCAATGCAATTCCTATCCAAATTCAGACATCATTTTTGAGGACTTAGAACAATTATAAAATTCTTATGGAACCACAAAAGACCAGTTTAGCCAAATACATACTGAGAAACAAGAAGCTGGGTGTCATCTCATTTTACCTAACATGAAGTTTTACTATAAAGACATAGCGATCAAAACAACATAGTACTGGAACAAAGACAGAGTCTCAAACCAGTGGGTTAGAATAGAATATCATAAATAACCCCCCAAATATACAGTTAACTAATATTTGACAAAAGAATCAAGAAAGTGAAATGGAACAAAGACAGTCTCTTCAACAAATGGTGTATGAAATTGAAGATTGATCTATACCTCACACCTTAGAAAAACTCAACTCAAAATGGATTAAAGACCTTGAAGTCAGACACAAATCTATAAAATTTATTGAGGAAAAAATAAGCAGAAAACTTCAAGACATATATCACAAATGTCTTTGAGAACAGAATGCCAATGGAAAGAACTTTAGCATCAAACCTAAATAAATGGGACTACTTCAAACTAAAGTTTCTGTATGGTGAAATAAACCCTAGTTAAAACTAGAAGACAGTTAATGGAATGGAAAAAAATTTTTGCACTCAACACATCACATAAAGGGCTGATATCTAAGATATACAATTCAGAAAGGTGAGCTCCAAAAAATCATATAAAGCCATAGAAAAAAGGGGGGAAGAAATGAATAGTCACTTCTCTGAGGAAGAACAAAAGATGGCCAATAGACACTTGAAAACATGCTCACCATCACTCACCATTAGGGAAATCTAAATCAAGACAACAATGGGGTACCACCTTACTCCAGTGAGGACTGTACACATCAAAAATAACGGGACCAATCTCTGTTGGTAGGAATGTGGTAGGAAAGGAACTCTCATCGACTACTGGTGGGAATGTTGCCTGGTCCAACCCCTATGGAAAACAGTATGAAGGATGCTCAGTAAACTCATAATTGAGCTGCCATATGACCCAGCATTTTCTCTCCTTGGTATCTATCCCCAAGATGGAAGGACATTCATTCCAAAGTTTGTGTGCACTCACTATTTATCAAAGCACTCAGCACAATAGCCAAGATTTGAAACCAACTGCAATGCCCAATAACAGATGAGGGGATCATGAATATGTGGTATTTAAACACAAGAATACTACATAGCAGTTAGAAATGATACAATCATGGGTTTTGCAGCAACATGGATGGATATAGAAAATATATCAAATTAAGCAAGCCAGAAGATGGATAAATACAGAATGAGAGCACATCTCTGAGGTATTTAGAATATACAGCATATATATAATACTCCATGATCAAATACAATGGTCTAATAGGGTAGAAACTCCAAGCACTGTTGTTGTCAAAATTTAGCAAGGAGAAGTGTTCAAATCAAGTGGAAGAGAAGCAACACAAAGCCCTGACTATCCATTAAACCATAAAGAAACAAGCAACATGGAAACAATGGTTTAGAGTGAATAGCTATGTAATCAGCCTTTATAACTACAAAGGCCTATAATAATGTCTTAGAGAGCTTATACACAGATACAGTTGAAGAACATGGTTGAAAACCAGAGACTCCAGTTGCAGTGATTCTTAACAATATGTTTTAATGCCTTAATCTTACTAGGTATAAAATAACCTTTCAACTTCTTTGTCCACAGTGGTTAATGGATAGAAGGGGTGGACACCCTAATTTTACACCTCGGTAATCATTCATACTAGATACCACATACAGTTTGCATTATGATAATGTCTTGATAAAACACTCCAATTTACCCTTTTTCTTTAGTTTATATCCTCTATTAGGATCTAAAACAGTCAACTGCAACCAACAGACTTATGTTACAGGACCTTGTCATTGAGCACATTTTGGCAAATTAAAATTTCCTTTCTCCCTCTTTCTCTTACTTTTTCTACTTCTGTCCTTCTCCCCTTTTTTCTTCTTCCATTTCTTCTCCATCATCGTCAATTTAATATATGTTAAATAAAACCACACTTTTAGTTTCTCTTTAGGAAAGGACCTTTTATACATAAGATGCAGCAGACAATACTACATAGGGTAGCCACCTACATAGCCTCACTATCACATTACTTATTAGTCGAGACTCAAAAACTATGTGTATCCTAAAATACTCCACCCATTATCTAACCCTGAAACCCTCATTTAGCAAGGCCCAATCCCATCACTGATGAAGTGCCTAGAAATTGGGAAAACCTCCCAACTCGGACACACTGGCCCAATCTCTTTTATTAAACTTATTTAATTTATTTTTACTGTATTTACTTATCTTTCTTTTATCCTCTATCTTATTTTTATTCTCCATTACTATCTTTCCTAAGCTATATCTAAGCTAATTATTTATCTTATTTCATCCATTTCTTAAGAGCTCAGACCCATCCTATTAAGGTCGGATCTCTAACAACAACTTAAGAATAAATCACTAATGTATGTCATTATGTGAGCATGAGTACACAGACAGAGAAATCCTCTCTGAGTGCCAAACTTAAATTGTAAACAATCCATGTCTAAAGTGTATACAGTTCCTCCTATATATTATCCCTCCTCCCACCTTCAGAAATTATAACATCCCTCACCTTCCAATCCTGATTCGATATCCCTTCTTATTTAACGCTCTTTACCCTCAGTTCTTAACTCACTAGGTATCGAGATTGAATTCAATAAGGCATCACCCAACTCCCAAGTGATATGACACTCTCTTAGCCTAACAGCTCGTTTCCTGGCAAGGAACTACAACCAACACTCCTGCTGACTCATGCTCGGTGGTTCTCTTTCTCAACCCTCCCCAAATTTGGACTCTGTTGGGTTACTGATACTATCCTAATCAATAATTGTACTCCACCCTAGGTTGTGACCTGGTGATAATATTCCTTACTTGGTATTCTGCTCCCACCCTAGGGTGGTACCCATTCTTGTCAATAAAAGCAAGGCTCTGAGGAAGGCTGGGACTCATTCTTTGGTCTTCTTCCACTGAGCCACACTCCATTTTAGGAACAGAAAGCTTTTGTGGTTTGAATTACTTGATTGAGCACTGGATTTTCGGAACTCATTCTTGTACCTTGTGAATTATTTTCTGCAGATCTCTAAAACTGGGAATGTTCCCCCTGACCTAATCGAACAGGGTAATGGGAACTGCTTTCCCTGTGTGGGAGCTCGGTGGGAATCAAACCTTAACCAATCTCCTAGAGAATGTGACCTTTCATCTGTGACTGGAAGTGGATTTGAATCCTGGACCCAAGAGGAAGACCTCAGCGATGGTGAGTGCTAATTGTTACTTGACACTTTGGTGGATTACCACCATGATAGCCCTCTCGAGTTGGACTGAATTTGTTCTGTCTTTCACTGAAAATCCGTGAACATGGCTCCTTTTGTGGATGGCTTCATGTTGCAATGGTCTATCTACCTTCATTTCCTACTCTGGACTGTATGTGCCAGGCTCCCTAGAGATTCTCTTGCATGCATGTCAAAAGAGGGGAAGAGTACCTTCCCGGTGGTGATGAGTTCTCAATCTAAAGTCCTTCCCAGTAATAATAATTTATTGTTTACTACTGGCACTAAACCAGAGAGACCCCCATCTCCCAAGAATGGTAAGCCAGTTACCATCTCTGCAGGCTCAGAAACTCAAAACGGCTCAAGAAAAGATACCCCTGTGCCCCAAGCACTAAGTCAAGCCAAGTCCTGGGACTAGCAATCCAAGACCTGGGCACTGTTAAATGGTTCAATGTCCAGAATGAATCTATGGATTTATCAATAGAAATGACACCAAAGAAGATGTCTTTGTTCACTGGACAGCTATTAAGAGAAAAATATCCCAGAAAGTTTCTGTGTACCATAGGTGATGGGGAGACTATGGAGTTTGTTGTTGTGAAGGACAAAGGGGACCACAAGCTGTTAATGTACCCGGACCTGGTGGAATGCCAGTGAAAGGTAGCAGATATGCTCCCAATTGACATAGAGTCTGTCAATTCATCCCCCAGCTTCACTGAGCTGGCCCACTACCTATGGTGGCATTATCCCCTCAGGTGAGACAGAAGCAGGTAATGCCAGTGATGATGGAGAAGATGGAGAATCCAAGACCAGGTGAAGATTGGCATAGAAAAAGCGGTTTTTAGAACTTCCTGAACCTGGGTTACCTCCAAAAAATTAACTTTTTTCTAGGTTAATCTTTGATTTTATTTGCATCGGTCATTGTCTTACTACTCAAATTGTGTATTATCTCTATGTATCATATTGTTTTGTTTTATGTCTTTCTGAAAAGACAAAATTCTGTATCTAAATTTAATATTGTTTGCATCATTCTGGGAAGTGCATTTTAGAGTTTTGAAAATTCTCAGCTATCCTGGTACATGCTTCCCAAATGCTATCTTATATTGTGTATCTTTTTTTTTTTTTTTTTTTTTTTTTGGTTTTTGGGCCACACCCGGTGACGCTCAGGGGTTACTCCTGGCTATGCGCTCAGAAGTCGCACCTGGCTTGGGGGACCATATGGGACGCCGGGGAATCGAACCGCGGTCCATCTCCTAGGCTAGCACAGGTAAGACAGGCACCTTACCTCCAGCGCCACCGCCCGGCCCCATATTGTGTATCTTATGAAATAATTTATACATATATCTCTGGTGTATCTCTGTTATAGACTTATCAATAATGCTTCAGTAATAATACAAAAAAAAGTGGAGAATGTGGTTATCTCCTCCCCAATGTCTTATTTATCCCACCTGAATGAATAGAACTGCCTACACCTGTAATGGGCGGGTAGAAGAGTCTGCATGGGAGAGAGAAAAGGGGATAAGAAGGAGAGTTAGAGAAGTGTAGGAGAGGAATCATCATCAGAGTTTCAGCATCAGATTCAGTATCAGCAATTAGCATTAGCAATTGAACATCATCAAAAAAGCAACAGCAGTGTCATCACCAAAGGGAGTTAGTCAGCCTGGAACCCATTTAGGAAGCCTGAAAAAAGCGGTTGAAAGGGAGACAGAGGCCAGGAGCCAGAAGGAGTAGAGAAGTAGCTGCTAGGAAAAGGCTTAGTATAAGAGGCCAGGTGAGGAGGTGTGCATGGCGGTAGGGACTGTGAAATGAAGCTGGCTGACTCCTGGAACTTCATTTGACTGATTTGTGAATCTCTCCACCCACTCCGTGCAACCTCCAGACCTGCTAGACCATAGGGGCTGTTGGAGCCGGGTGGAGCCCAGAAGAGCTTCACCATTCCCACACCAATACTAGGACTCATTAATTTATATTAAGACAACAGACTGTTGCTTGATACCAGATTCAGCACCAGGAGGACCCCCAGTGCAAGAAATCTACTTGATCCCTTTCTGCCACAAATCATTTCTGAAACTCAACAAGACCAGGGTGTGTGATGAAAATGTACCCTGTGCTTCACATCACTAATCATCAGGGAGATGCAAATCAAAGCAACTATGAGGTAGCACCTCACACCACAGAGAATGGCACACATCACAAAGAATGAGAACAAAAAGTGTTGGCGGGAATGTGGAGAGAAAGGAACTCTTATCCACTGCTGGTGGGAATGCCGACCAGTTCAACCTTTATGGAAAGAGATATGGAGGTTCCTCCAAAATCTGAAAATTGAGCTCCCATACAATCCAGCTATACCACTCCTAGGAATATACCCTAGGAACACAAAAATACAATACAAAAATCCCTTCCTTATACCTATATTCATTGCAGCACTATTTACCATAGCAAGACTCTGGAAACAACCAAGATGCCCTTTAATAGATGAATGGCTAAAGAAACTGTGGTACATATACACAATGGAATATTATGCAGCCATCAAGAGAGATGAAGTCATGAAATTGTCCTATACATGAATGTACATGGAATCTATTATGCTGAGTGAAATAAATCAGAAAGAGAGAGAAAAATGCAGAATGGTCTCACTCATCTATGGGTTTTAAGAAAAATGAAAGACATTCTTGCAATAATAATTTTCAGACACAAAAGAGAGAAGGGCTGGAATTTACAGCTCACCTCATGAAGCTCACCACAAACAGGGATGAGTTTAGTTAGAGAAAAAACTACATTTTGAACTATGCTAATAATGAGAACGTATGAGGGTTATAGAAAGCTTGTCTGAAGTACAGGCAGGGGTTGGGTGGGGAGGAGGAAGATTTGGGACATTGATGATGGGAATGTTGCACTGGTGATGGGTGGTGTTCTTTACATGACTGAAACCCAAACACAATCATGTATGTAATCAAGGTGTTTAAATAATATATATAAAAAGAGAAAATCTACCCTGGATTACACCCCCCCAGAATATCTCAAAAGACAACGGGGAAACCTATATTTCCTTTATATGTTTACTAGCTCTACAGTATTAGCTCTTACCTTATTTATTCCCAAGTGTAAGGTAGTCTCCTACATCACTTTTTTCCTTAATTACTTTTTAAATTCATTTTAATTTATTTCTTTTATTATATATATGTGTATAAATATAAAATATTTTATCTCTTTTCTTCTCTTCCTTAACTTCACCTGCTTTGGTTATGCTTGGTACAAAAACCTATAAGGAAAGGTCTTTACTGGGATAAAAATCTCAAGTCAAAATCAGGGCACAGAGTTTATGTAGCCTGACATTCTCACCCCCAATGTACCAGCAATATAATATAATACCATTCTTTGTGCAAAGGCATATTTTTAAAAAGGGAAATTTTATGTATAGAAACAAGCTCTTATCTACTAGGGATGAAAACTCATACACTGTATAATACAGTGATGCCTCCCACCCTGAATATATTTCATAAGAACCCTACTTAGACTCCCAACTTAGACAGCAACCATCCAATCGTGATCACTAGATCACAGGCATAAAATGGACACAAATCTCTGCAACAGCTCCAGAAACTTAACTCTCTCTGGGACATTCTTAATACTCTCTGATACCTGTTGTAAGTCAGCCCCTGAAGAGGTTGACTAATGGAGGGATGGAGGATGAGGTCTTTCCCCTCCAGTCAATGGTTCTGAGGTGAAACGGTGGGTAAACAGCTCGCAGACAGTCAGGCTTGTGGAAATATTAGCTTTATTCGGTGGACAAGACTAAAGTCCAAGGTCTCAGCCTCAGTTCCAGTAAAAAGCCTCTTGCCTTCCACAGACCCTTGTTTTTATCCCCCAGAATCAGGTACCACCCAATGGTGGGATCAGATACCACCCAATGGTGGAAGCAGAATCAGGTACCATGCTAGGTTGGGGGCAGAATGCCAGGTCACACCCTAGGGTAGGGCACAATCTCCAATCAGGGTAAGGTCAGTAACATAATAATCTCATAAAATATTTACATACACAACAATACCAATATGTGCCAGTTATGATATGACATCCTGACAATGAGTAAATGGCAAAAACTTGATCTAAGAGCAGGTTGTCTTATCTCACCATAAGATGAAATCAGAAGGTACATCATCCTTTGCTCTGTGCAAAAACAAGATTGCTAACTACAGAAGAATGACTATGACAATCATGACTGGGCAGAACTTATCCTGGGACCATAAAAAAGACCCTAACTGAGGCTTTGGCCTACGATCTGTACAACAACCAATATCTCTAATTCCAAAGGTCTGACTGAGACAACTGCAACTGAGTATAACTTCTGGAAACATAATGAAAGACTCTATCCTAGGCTTCGCCCTAGGATTGCTGCAAAATCTAAGACCACCAATTACAGAAGACTGATTAAAACAACAGTGATGGAATAGAATTTCTGGAACCATAAAGAAAGACTGTATCCTAGGCTTCATCTTATGATCTGTGCAAGTACCAAGATCTCTAGTAATGGAGGCCTGACTTTATCATACTAGACTGAGCTGAACGTTTCCTGGCACCGTAAAATGACCTAGCAGAGTGAAAAAGAGCATATGTGGACACTGAAGTTTTAGGCCAAGGGAATTCCCTTTCTAATCTCCCCAATATTTACTGTGCCTATGAAAAGAAATAAGAAAAGAAGCACTTTTTTAATTTTGGGATCAAGATTGTTGTTTGGTTGTTTTCTTTATTGCTAGGGAGCTTTTTTTTTTGTCTTTGTAGTATTTTGTTTTGTTTTGTTTTTGTTTGTTTTTGTTGTATTTTTGTTTTGTTTTATCTTTTTGTTGTTTTTGTTGTATTTTTGTTTTGTTTTGTCTTTTTGTTATGTTTTTCTTCCTTTTTCCCTTCTCTTTTTTTTTGTTTTGTTTTTCTTCCTTTTCCCTTCTCTTTTCTTTCTTTCTTTTTTTTTTTTGTTTTGTTTTTGTTTTTGGGTCACACCCAGAAATCGCTCCTGGAAGGCTCGGAGGACCATATGGGATGCTGGGATTCAAACCACCGTCCTTCTGCATGCAAGGCAAACCCCTTACCTCCATGCTATCTCTCCAGCCCTATTCCCTTTCTTCTTTTAAATTGATATTTATAACATTCAGATGGACTCCTCCTGGCATTTTTCTGTAATTTTTATATTTTAGTTTTTTTCCTTCAAACAGAACCACATAACTTGAATCATCTTATTCTGCCTTATAAATTGGGGGCGGGAATGGATAGTACCAAGATCAAATAGTGGAATGAACATTGATTAGAAATAAACACAATGATCAGATTTAAACATCAAATCCAAAGCCAATGACAACAAAATCCATACCCAATCTAAAACAAGTTGAACACAGAGGAGATCATTTATGCTTGCAGCCCAATGGGCAAAGGAAGGGGATATGGGATGCCCACTGGGAACAGGGGTGGAAGGAGGAGAACACTGGTCATGGAAATGCCCCTGATATAATGTCACTATATATCTAAAATATTACTGTGAAAGATTTGTAATTTACTTTGTTCAAAATAAAAACTACATTAAGAAAAAGAGACTTTTAAGCAGTAAACCTGAGCCTGGAGCAATATTAGAGCAGGTAAGGCATTTGTGTTCCACATGGCCAATCTGACTTCCATATCTGGTATTCCATATGATTCCCCGAGCCTAAAACAGTAAACATATTATATGTATTATTAAGATAACTCTGTACTAATGCTATGATACATATTGAATATTCAATCTTTTCAATGTTTCTTGCTAGGATAATATTATAAACAAGCTAGGTTATATGAGATGGAAGAATATCTAACATACATTTTTTAAATTTTGCTGTGAGTCTAAAACTGCTCTGAAATTTATGTGTTGGGCCAAGGTGATAATATAGAATATAGGGCTGTTTTTCTTGCACATGGCTGAACTGAGTTAGATCTTCATCATTATTCCCTGAACCTACCAGTAGTGATCCCTGAGAACAGAGCCAGAAAAAAGCCCTAGGCCCTGCTAGAGGTGGCCTCAAAATATACCATTATAAAATTATATATTTTATTAACTTGTAAAATATTTTAATTTTGATTATTATTGGAAAGTATCATTTTGTAAAATGGTTAAAGCTATATTTGCTAGCTTATTCAGAGTAAGCAATTTCACACATAAAATTAATGAATATAATTATGAAAAGCTTCAAAACTAGGTGAAGTCATGGGCTGGATTGATAGCATAGTGGTAGGTCATTTGCCTTGCACACTACCGATCCATAATGGACCTTGTTTTGATCCCCAGCATCCTTTATGGTCTCCAGAGCCAGGAGAGATTTCTGATAGCATAGCTAGGAATAATCCCTAAGCATCACTGGATGTGGCCTCAAAAGTAAAAACAAATAAGAAAACAAAACAACTAGGTAAAGTCATCAGTCATTAAATATGAAGATACTGTTTTACTTTATTTTATTGTGTTTACTAAAAATCAAATCCAATTCTCATTAATTCCACATATGAACTTTTTCTACTGAGCAATATTCTTCGCTATAAACTAGAGATTATTGTAATTTGTCCCTTATCAACTGTATCTTTTATTGTTACTAAAAACTAGTTGTAAAATTTATTCCCTTAGCTATATATTCATTCATCTAACCATAATAGTAAAAACAACTGTTTTCTCCCACATTTAATCATGTTTTTATGAATAGAATTATGAAATTTTAATTTACTTAGTAAGTCATCATCTAATAGAAACTTACATTTTTCCATATTTGTCAATCCCAAGCAAGTTGTTTCTATATTTGAATATGGCTCTAGAATTTTCGGTGCACTTCAGACTTTCTAAACGCAAGGCATTTTTTAAATCAATTTATGTTTTTATTATTTCTTATTTTATTTTAATATCCAAAATAAAATATTTTCAATTCCATGGATCTTGCCTTTTAATACTCTTGTTTGTTCTGGATGACTTCACTTAGTGATTTGCTTGCTCTAGACACTTAGAATATAACAACTGATTTATGGGCTTGGCTGAAATTCCTCTTCTCAGACAGACAAAATCAAAGGTCTAACTCTCCATCAAATTTATTTTGGTTTGGTCTTTACATGTTGAATACACGACTGATACGACCAGTACAGCCAATAAGGCTATTAGATTTATAACTATGTCTCACTGTTTAACATGACTGAATATTTTGTTTTGACTTCTATGATAATACATATGTATATAAAATATAAATTTTATAAACATAAATTCTATATGCACATGTAGAATATGTAATATTTAAATATGTGTAATATAGTTATATAATATTATAAAACATATTATAATATATATATTAAATAGATTCACAGAAAGCAGATACTGTGGCTAAATTCATGTGATCTTTAAATGATGAATCATTTTAAAACCTAAATGATTTTTGCCATATGTAAAAGTATAAGCACTTTTTTAGTCACCCATTATAGCTTTAAAATTCAGTGAACAAAAAGTAGTCCAAATATTGTTTCACCTTTAAATGAGATTCAGATATCAAGAATCATAATCACTTGCATTTTTGAATTCAGATAAATATTTTCATATGTTACTATGTTTAGAAATTTAGATGAAACATTTTCTATGATTGCACATTTTATTTTTAGCATTTCCTTTTTATCATTCTAGTAAGGCTAAAATGTTGATGTGATACAATGAAGAGGAAGATTTAAATATAAAAAATATACAAAGATAAATGCCAGCATAGCACAATATATTTTATCCTAGGAAGGAACTATTGATTCGAAAATGAATAATTTTCTCTTTAAATAACCAATCTGTTATAATACTTCTTTTCACTCCTAAAAAGATAGTTCCCTATAGTGTATAGATCTCAAGCTACTTAGTGTCGCAGACCTGAATTATAACCAGTTTAACTGGGATATATAAGCGACCTTTAACATGTCAGTAATAAATGCTTAAACAAGTTTTCCTCTTGACAGTGGAAACTGACAGATGAGACTGCAATACTGTTTTCACACAAAACATTTCCTTAAAAAGTGTTTTATTTAGCTAGTCAGAGATCAGTAGCCATTAGCAGTTCCTTTGTTGAACTTCTTAATAGCATTCCAGAAAAACAACAACAACAAAACCCAGCTTATTGTTTACTTCTTTTCAACATTGTCTCTAAACTCTGCCTCCTATCATTGAATACTCAGGTTTGTTACATAAATTATCAAGTTCTGCTGCTTTTGCAATTTATTCATTACTTGCTAATGTTCTTTGTATCCCCAAAATGAGAGTGATCATTCAGAAACGTTTCTTCTTTTTTCACTTTTTGTACTAAGGCTGACACTATAGTTACACAAGTGTAGCACCAAATTGCCTGAGTTCATCTATTCTCATAGCTGGATAACCAGCCACCAGTCTTGGATTCATGAGTTCTTTGCAGATTTTTGGCTATTGTACATAGCTGCAGTAAACAAAGGAGCACAGTCAAACAAAGGAGTAGATTTTCATTGGTTACCTGTTAGATAAGTAGTACCAAGTTACTATACTACTGACAACAATAACAACAACAACAACAACAACAAATCAAACACAAAAAAAAGTAGAAAGTAGGGCAGCCTTTCTCTATAAACTGGTTAAAATTTTCAACTCAGTAAGTAGGGTGATTTCCTTGCATGCTCCCGAACACCCAATGCCATCGTCCTTCAAATTTAGCAGGAGTAATCCCTGAGCAGAGTCAGAGGTAAGCCCTGACGACTGCCATATACAGTTCAATCTCTTCCCCACTTCTCCAAATAACATCATTGTGTAGGCTGAAATACTCTGGATCCTACCAAAGATAAATCTTCAGAACCTAATTGTACCTTTCCCCTTATACAACTTAATCTCTGTTTTATCTTTGACTTGTCATTAGTGGTCCTCTCCTATAATATTGAATTTTATACCCAGGAGTTTGTTTTTAGTAAAAATAATCACCATGGAAACTGTAGGCACAGCCATTTTGGGCTATGCTTATTAGGTTGGCCTGCTGAAATTTCTACAAACACTTGAAATATTTTCTGTTTGAAGTGGAATGATTAAAAAATCTGCTAGTTGACAAATTATCAATCCACACAAAAAAGTCTTCCTATCTCAAGTTTTTTTTTTTAAATCATGAATACATTATGAAACATGTTGTCTTTGATTCCAACATACTCCTCTTTTGGAAGCTGCATTTAAGTTGATTTTGACACATACATTTTATAATTATTTTGAACTTAATTATTAATCTTTGCTTACATAATTTTAATTTTATAAACACTTATATTTTGACATTTAACTATTAATATCATTTGATTACTGTCCACCTTTCTTTAAAAATTTCCTGAAATATTTTAAATTTTCCCACATAAAGATGGAACTATTTTTTACTCTGTAGTTCTATGCGCTATAATTTGAGGTTACCTAATATATAATTTGAGAGCTGAGATTACTATCGGAGGCTTTTGATTCATATTATTTATATTGGTTGTATTTATAATGAAAATGTTGAATATATTTTATTATTACATTACAACTATTATTCAACAAGTTATTTTGCATAAAATTTATTAACATTAACCAAAGTAATTTCTTTAGCTATTTCTCTTTTGTTGATTTTGTTTGGGGCCAAATTTTACTTTGATCAGGAGTTACTTTTGGTCCTTTGTTCAGATTCCTTCTGTCAGGGCTCAGAGAACCATATGTGCTGCCTTTGATCAAACCCAAGTTAGAGATGGGCAAGGCAAACATAGTACCTGGTGTTTATGTAGCTTTTGATATTTATACATCTACTATCTGTATAAGCTTCCTAATCACTAGAATTTACTATGATTTACCATGATTTTACTTTTTTGCTTTTAATGATATGTGAAACATTTATTTCTTTTATAATGCTGCAGATTAAATTTTGTTTTATTCTTTACATCAACTGCCCACCCTATTTTAAATGATGAACAGTGGACTTGTATTTGATAAACATTGGCAAAAATCAAGAAAGTTTAAATGCTCTCCCACAAAGGATTTGCTTTCATATTATTAATTTAATGTGCTTAGCACTAACCTGCAATTTCAACTTATATTTAACTCATTTATTATATTTTTATTTTATAAAATAATTTAATATATTTTTTAATTTGTATTGTGGCCAAAGTGAGTTACATATCTTTCACAATAATATTTAAGGCACATAGTAACAATGAATGAGTGGCATTTCCACCACCAGTGTTGTCCTCCCTCCACCCCTGTTCCCAGCATGCATCCCATATCTCCTTTCTTTCCCCCATAATGCTATTTTTATTAACTTAATTTATATTTAACCTGCATTTAATTTGTTTTCTTGGTCAGAACACTCAGATAATATAATATTAAACCTTGCACTGCTGAGATGGGAACACAACATAAAAATTAAAGATTTTGAAATGAATCATTCATTACATTTTTTTCTTTTTATAGATTTAATTATGTTTGAGACTTTCAGTTGTATAGGCTGGAGTATCCATTCTTCTAGGGTGTCAGCTTTTTCTATCTATACTTTAATTAATATCTGTCTATTAAAGGTTCAAACTCACATCGGAGATTCTACTATTTGATCTTATCTTTCATGTATGAGTTCTAAAATATATGCTTGGAGAAGGGGTTTTGGCAAACAGCTTTACTCTGAAGGGTTAATAATTAATTTAGAGTCTTGAATCTGATTTACTTTTTATCTATAATCATTTCACTGCACTTTAGTTAAAAATTATATAGGTTAGGGGCCAGCGAGATAGCATGAAGGTAGGGTGTTTGCTTGCATACAGAAGGACAGTGGTTCGAACCTGGCATTCAATATGATCCTGAGCCTGCCATGAGCAATTTCTAAGCATAGAGCCAGCAGTAACCCATGAGTGCTGCCATGTGTGACTCAAAAACTATATATATATATATATATATATATATATATATATATATATATATATATATATATATATATATAAATAGATATAGATATAGATAGATTATATGTATATAGATAGATTATATGTATATATGTATAACTTTACCTAGATTTTTTTAAATTTTATTTATTTATTTACTGGTTGGTTGTTGGGCCACACCCAGTGATGCTCAGGGGTTACTTTTGACTCTTTACTTAGGAATTGTCCCTGGCAGGCTGGGGAACCATATGGGATGGCAGTAATTGAACTGGGTCCCAACCGGGTCTGCAGCATGCAAGGCAAATGTCCTACTGCTGTGCTATTTCTCTGGTCCTACCTAAATTTTTGCCAGTGCACAGTCATTTTTCTAAAGACTCACATTTCTGAAAATAGAATTTCTTAGATAGTTATAACATTTTAACTTATATAGAGATTTTATTTAAAATAATCAACTATACCTATAATTTTATCTTCAAACACATTATACTTGATTATGTTCTGAATAATAGAATATAATAGAAAATTCTAGAATTTTCTAAATTATATTTTTAAAATGACTATCTCATAAATCCCCTATGTGTTTTTTAAAAAAACAACAAAACACCATCAAGTTTTTTACTATTTTTATATCTTTATTTAAACATCTTGATTACAAATATGATTGTGATTAGGTTTCAGTCATGTAAAAAACACCCTCTTCACCAGTGCAACATTCCCACCACCAATGTCCCAAATCTCCCTCCATCCCATCCCACCCCTACCTGTACTCTAGACACTTTCCAGTTCCCTCATTCAGTCACATGGTTATGGTAGTTCTCAGTGTATTTATTTCTATAACTGCACTCACCATTCTTTGTGGTGAGCTTCATGAAGTGAGCTGTAAGTTCCAGCCCGCCTCTCATTGTCTCTGAGGACTGTTGCAAAAATGGCTTTTATTTTTCTTAAAACCCATAGATGAGTGAAACTATTATGTGTCTATCTCTCTCCCTCTGACTTATTTCACTCAGTATGATAGATTCTATGTACATCCATGTATAGGAAAATTTCATGACTTCATCTATCCTGGTGGCTGCATAATATTCCATTGTGTATATGTACCACAGTTTTTTTTTTTACTATTTTAAGTATTCACAATGCAATTCTATAGGAAATATTGCTATAGCTGAGTAGGTATTCAATATGAATACTTCCAATTATTCATGTTTTCTTCTATATAACCAGAATTTATTTGACTCATGCTGTTCATTTCTTATTACGTTGCCTTAAAGATCATTGTATTACTTTATTTTGTTATACTTTAAGTAACAGGTTTCAATAGGGCTAAAACTTATAGTTTTGGTGTAAAAATCATATTCTAAATGACAAGACTTAAAACAATCATGGATGTGCCTATTAATTGTGCTATTCTGTAGTTCTAAGAAAAAAATCTACTTATTATCATGTTATTTGTGGTCAGAGACTCCACACTATTTTTTATTAAACCTGCCTCTGTCACATTTATTTTTATGTAAACTTCAACATTTATTTTGACTTCCACACTATATTTACTTTTGAATGTTTTCTTTTTCTTTTATTTTTGGTTTTTGGGCCATACACCCATCATTAGGAGTTAAACCAGGTTCTGCACTCAGAAATTGCTACTAGATATGGAATACCTGGAATGAACCCTGGTCCACTGCGTGCAAGACAAACAACCTAGCTATGTGCTAGCTATCTGGCCTCTACTTTTTCATGTTTTCTTTACAATTAAAAAGATAAAGCAATAAAAATTAAATAAATAAAAAGATAAAATTAGAAAAATCAAAATCAAAAAGATAAATAAATGAAAAAATTCAATATATGCCACAGACTTTCTGTTCTCCTAAAAATACTACTTTCAGGAGTTTGTACTCTGTACAATGTGCTTTGGACATTATTGTAATAATACTCAGAGACAATAGAGATGAGGGCTGGAAGGGCGGGCCCACAGTATGAAGCTTACCACAAAGAGAGGTGAGTTCATTTAGAGAAATAACTACAGGACAACTACCATGACAATGGTAGTGAGTGAGAGAAATACAAGTAGGGGCTGGGGGAGGAGTGAAAAGAGAGGACATTGGTGGTGGGAAGGTTGCACTGGTGGAGATGGGTAATCTTTTTTAATAACTGAAACATGTTTGGAATCATGGTACTTAAAGATATTAGTTAAAACAAAAACAAATGAAAATTTGTACACTTGACCCATAACCTTAATTTTCTTTTCTATATTAAATGTTTTTTTGAATTTTCTGAAATGTTGAATTTTTGAATTTTCCATAGTTGTGATCCATGTCGGGACCATAGAAATGATACACATAATAGCTGAATTTAATAGATATTCCAAGTGACTTAATATTTTACCATCACTAGATAGTTTTGTCTCCTTTTGAAGCAATAAATATAATTTCCCCTCTAATATGCAACTAATATATCTCCTCTAATATTCAGCTTACATTCACATTCTCCTGTCCTGTAATATTTTAAGTAACATTTTATTTAATTTTAGGACAAATTCACATTCAATATGTCAATTTAACATCAAATGCCAAAATGCTTACTATTTAAATTTACATATATACTGAGAAGATTGACATCCTTATATCTCTTAACACTGGCCAAAATATGTAACCATTTATGTAGCTTATCCTGTTGGAGGTCATGGAAACATATTAGCTTGATATATAAGGATACACATATATATACATATATGTATATATATACACACACATAAAAGTTTATGTGTGGGTGTGAGGAACTAGATGTAGTCTCCTAGAATTAATTTTTACTCTATATTTAAAATGTCATTATTATTTAAATTAATGTGTTTCATCTTTCTATAGATTATTTCAATACATAAACCAAGAATAAGAGAGATTTTATATACTATAAAAATCTTGGTAGGCATTGGGATTTTAAACCAATTTTGAATCTTAAAAAGCTGATCAACTACTCACCCATACAAAATTCTAAATCAGGTTATAATTTCCATTATATCATGGTGATGTTAAAACCTCTTTTTAATTGAATCTATTATTGCTATTAATTTACACATTTTATATATGCATTATTTTATATATTACTTTATACATTTTACCTACAATATTATAATTTGGAAATGTGATACTATTTATATTTAAGTTGTTTAGAAAGGAACCAAGGTTAGCTGCATACAAGGCAAGCACCCTACCCATTTTACTATCTCTCTGGATCCTTAAATGTAATTTATTTTTTTAAAACGAATATCTAGTGAAGTGTAGTAAGGATTTTTGACACAAACAACATTTTAATTATTATGTTCAATTCTAAATGTTATCTCAAGTGGTCACATAAGACTAAGATAAACCTGATATAATTAGTTAAATAGATATGAAGATTAAAGGAGACACTAGCATGATATAGCCATAAGCCAAGAATTGCTGACATTCATTAAAATTGAAAGGGACACGAAACACATAATTTCTAGAATTTTCATGGGAAATGTTGCCCTGCTGGCAAATTAATTTCAAATTTCTGGTCTTTAGATTTGTGAGGAGAATAATTGTTATTCTCAGCCACCAATTTAGCAATTTGTTGCAGCAGTCGTATAAAATAAATGCATTTGCATCACAAATAATATTTGCATTAGTATTTTAGTACCACATTTCACTCAACATAATTTTTAACATCTAAGTTTAAACTGTGGCTTAAAACAAATACACATTTTGTGCTTAGTGTGTCTATTTGGAGTAACATCATTAAAGCATGAGTTAGCATGGATTTCAAAATGATTTGCTTTGCTTTGTTCCCTATCCAGCTTGGAAATATTTTTTTACTTTAATTTAAACATTGTGCATTTTATCAAACGGTATGTGTGCTTCTTGTTTGATTTGCAGTTGATGATGATAAAAAATAAGTTTAAATCCATGGTTTTAATAATGAATCAGTTTTAAGACTATTTGGTTGTATTTTTAACAAGTTTACTTTTAGTTTATTTCTTTCCTTAAAAATCTAGCATTTAAAACAGATGTAGCAATAGAAATACTGTTCATTTAAGTACTAAAAAATCACGTGATAATTTTAAAAATTAATAACTTAAATTATAATTTTATAAGTTAATTGGTTTTCTTGAACTAACATAACATTCATATAAACTCAACTGTATATTACATATGTTTTATGTAAATTATATCTTTATTTATTTATAAAGAGTCCCAGAGATTTAAGCCGTATCCTCATATATGCGATCTTGTGTACCACTGAGGTAATGTATTCCAACTCCCGTAGCATGCAAACTTTAGTATCATGATTATTTACACAACCATAAAGTAATATAGGATCTTATTTTTATGAGATATTTAATTATTTGCAGATATACTTCCTAAATGAATGTAGATTTCATCTGCTTTATTTTAATGCATTGTTCTTAGTATTCCCATTTTCCTCACCTGTAAACGTATGATTTCACTTTAAACTCCACAGTTAACAAATATTCTTGAAACAAGGTGTTCTTGTTTTCATCCCTAAATATTTATAGTTGCCATCGGTCTTTTACTTACCCATTACAAGTCAGTCACCTTAGTTCTTTCAAATTATTGCTAATGTGATGAAGAAACCTGTTAAATTAAAATTTTTTATTCAACTGGTTCAGTTAAAGTAAAATTATATTGTTATAAAATATATATTATGATAATTTCTAAATAGATTAATGAAAATATATATTTTAAATATAAAAATTGAACAGCAATATATTACTGAGGGATTTGACACTTTTATAGAAATTTAATAAAGATTACCTTTGCATCCCAAAACTGCAGAGGCACGGCTGGGCTCAGACCACTCCACATGCCAGGATTTCTGGGTGTTTGACTGGTATGTGGGGGGCTCTGGGCAGGACAGCTAGCCACAGGTCCCCTGGGCTGAACTCCTAGTCCAGGGGGCCAAGATCCCCCCAAACCTGGTGGGTCTTCAGGGCCACGCCTGGTTAATCGGGCCCTGGGGGGAGGCGGGGGAGAAATCCCGCCCTTTGCATCCCAAAACTGCAGAACCGCGCGGGGCGTACTTCATATATTAAGTGTATTCCTACTGTTATGTTACTTTTTACGTATCCAGAATCTTTATTATGTATCGTGCCCTTTCCCACATCCCTACAAAGCTCTTTTTTATTCCTTTACTCTCTATCCCCCCCAAACATCTCTAATCTACATTACTCTTTTTAATCAGTAGTGTACAAGCGTTATCACAGACCAAAGCCGTGCATTGTGTGTAAGAACCCCAAACTGTTTCAAGATACATAAAATGGACACGTATTTCTTTAGAATATTTTGGTTTTTTTTCTCTGACAGCTATAATTCTTACTAAATGTTGTCTTATATAGTGACGATTCTAACCACTTTTCTTCTTCTCTTTTTGAGCTGTTTAACAAGGAATCTTAGAGAAAGAGTCCCCCAGATTAATGCTTATGATTGAACCATAATTGTTCTTATCACCCCCTTATGGGCCAAGAACACCACGTGGCATTGCTCTTTTTTTGCATAGGCACATTAAAATGGGAAAATACTATACATATAAATAAGATCCTATCTAATAGAGATTGGTACAGACTAATCTTATAGTGCAAAGGGACCTTACACCCTGAACATTGACATAACGACCTGGCACAGACCTCAGAAGAAAGGGCATTCCCCTGAACCAGGGAAGCCATCCACAAAACATCCAGGCTGGTCTATAGCATCACCTGGAAGCAATCCTCTACCAAGGAAGACTCTACACTGCTCAGACATTGTCCTGCTCAAAAGAGACTTCCATTAACACTGAGAAGACTTAACAACAACAACGATTTGCTTACAGGACAGGGCTCCCTGCATTGCCCTTTGATTGTAAGGTGAAACCAGAGGACGCTCCACATCCTGACTTCAATGTTGGATATACAGATTCCAGGATCTTAAATACAGAAGCTTGATACCAACAACAGAGACTGTGTGAAAAATATAAGTGTGTTGGCACTACAGACAATGTCTTGGATTGGACGATCTAGCTTGCCTGGAGCCTAGAGTTGGTCTTGTGCCAGGAACCTTCAGGGGTCGGGTCTTTTTGTATTTAGGCCAAGGTTATTTCTTTCCATGTCCCTCATATTTTGGTGGGCCTATGCAAACAACAATTGCCACTCTAACACCATTTTTGCTGTGCTCCTTTGACTCTAATCCTTAAAAAGAACCCAGTTAAGATTTGAGGTCAACTTAAGCTAATATGCATGAATATGGAAATGTAAAAAAAAATGCTATGCCTGTAATGTTTAAGGAGTTATGTAAGTTTTATGGCTTTAGATTGCCTTGTGTGCTGTTAAGAAATATTATAGTGTGTTATAATCTTAATGTTCTTTGGATGAAATTTCAAAGTTGGGATATCAGCAAGGGGACTTCTGAGAATTATGTTATGTATTGTCCTTCCACTGTAACTTTACCTTGTCCTCTTTCTTTGCATCCTTGTTCTCATAATTACAAATAAAAAATTAAAAAAAAAAAAGAAATTTAATAAAGATTACATATTGGTTTTTAGTACATTCTAGCTACTTATTTTTTAAAATGTTTGCAACAACCATTTATTGCATATCTTGATCATTTTGTGAAGTCAGAATTTTGTTTTATTTAATTATTTATTAAATGTTCCTATGAGATTTTTTATGAATTTTGCCTATATCCCTACATAAATATATTTATACATGATATTCTATTTTGGGGGGCTATGGCATTTTAGGTATATTATTATCCTCATTTAGTAAATAAACATTTTTATAGTAACTTGTAGAAATTATTAAACTAAATAAATAATTACTATAATTGAGGGTAATTATCCTAAGTAATCTTCCTGTCTTAATTTTGTCAGTTGATGACCTGAAAACAAATCTTTTGTGTCCTTGATCAGCTTTAACTAAGGCATAGGTCTCTGACATAGTACACTAGAAATTTTTCAATTTTCTAGCTAGATCCAGCAATTAATAAGTGAATGTATGTAATAAATGCATTTTTACATGTTCAACTTATTTGGTAAAACCTGAGTAGTTCCCAAAGTAATCTAGGTAAAAGAAAACAACAACAACAAAAAAAAGAAATATTTCTCAAGACATTTTTTAACTCCTGTAGTATCTTCATCACTAGATAATATTTTAAAATTTCCTGAGTTTGTTTTATGTTGAAATAGCTTATCCAACGTTAGTAAGTCTAAAGGCAATACTGACTTGGTCTTGTGATAGAGATAACTGGCATTCCATGAAATTTTAGGCCAAGAACAATAAATAAAATATTTCCATTGCTATCCTATTCAAATACATATGAAAAATAAATTTTTTCATAGCCATGGAATTACTACCTTGTAGTATTTTAATCAAACTATCTTGGTGCTATATGATTGACTGGTTGCCCCTAACATTGGCAGGAGTGTATAAGAAAAAAAACTCAGAATCTTAAAATTCAAACCTTCCACTCATGAAAGAAACCCTTATTTTCTAGATTTGACTCAAATTTTTGAACTAATTTCAGTGTGTAAGTATTATTTAACAATGCCAACTAAAATCTTAACCCCACGAACTATATTTTGCTAAGCTAGTTGGTTAGAATGAAAAATGATTCTAAAAATTGAATGTATAATAAAGCAAAAGACACTCAATCCATCAACAAGGGATAATTAATGTTAATGTATTTTTCCTAGAGTTATGCTCAACTTCTGCTACATGGTCCAAAGAACACACTATCACCTTGATAATGAGAAATAAATTTGTTGGAGAAGCCCCAGCATTCTTAAAAATCAGTGTGGTAGCTCCTACTTATAGGCAAGAAATTAAAGTAGTAACGACTATCATCAAACTGGGACCCCTAAAATGTAATGGAAGTCATAGCAGCTTATATATACAAAAAATCTACTAGCTGTACTTAATTGCCAGACAATCTTAATGGACAGTGGAATTAAGGCAGCTGTCAAATCACTCTGGTTTTTAGAAACCTTCTCTGTTGGCGAGTTAATCATAAAATACCTAGAAAATAAGTACATGGTAAGTTGATTAAATTTTTGTTGATCGGTGTAAGTGAAGAGTTCTTGGTTTATTGAACACAAGTTTCACTTGAATTACCAACAATTCTGTCAATCAATTTCAAGACTGGAACCAATTTTCAGGCTCAGAAATTCATGAATGAAAAATTAGGTCTTTCCTTGAGGGAGAGACCTTCAACACTGACAAAAATTGTTTACGTGTTTACCAGCCTTCTCCAAAGACCTGTAGTCATTTAACAAGGTGACTGGACTTGTTAGTAGGAAAAGGGATTACTAGGCACTGTGACAGCATATTCACATTTTTTATGGAACCTGCAGAGTAAGGGCTATTGTAGTGGGGAGAGTAATGCTTAAGCTACTAGAATCATTTATTGTCTTAAAAAAGAAATCCATTCCTGGAAGTTTTTGAGAGATTAATAATATCAGACCGAAAAGTTGCAAGGAAGATGATGTCCACATACACCAATTCAAATGACTTTTTTTTTTTACCTATTCAAATTTCAACTTTTTGTTTTGGAGAACTCCAGTTAATTATATGTAAAAGCTTAAATCTCTGGGACCCTTTATAATTAAAGAAATATAAAAGAACATAGGGACTATGAGGACATTTTTGAATCTATGTTAGCAAAAGATTAAATCTAATATTAAAATAGAGAATATATTGCAGTAGTTAAGCTGTGTGCCTGAAACACAGGATCCAACCTGTTTAGATCATCTTATATGATTTATTCATACTCACCAGGTATAGCCCTGAAGTCTCTGGAATACCCACTGGGCTGGCTCATGTAATGCTCTGTTCTTACACTGAATCACTAAACTTATTGAAAAAGAGTTACTGGGAAAAACTCTCAGTTGAAAATTTAGCTATAACTAAGTTGTCATTTGTAATGCAATATAGTTATCTCATAGTCCACGATTCTTTCATTAGCTAAATAAAACTATAGTTTTTAAGAAACGTCAAGGGAAACAGTTATATTTCATATTGAGTTAGTTCAGAATAGGCAGGTCATAAAATCATGGATATAATAATAGTCAGAATTTAGTTGCAACAGGTGGGGACCAGAGGGAAACATGAAATCATAAACATAGGTATTTGTCAACATGTTGGAATATATATTGGCTTCCACAAGTTTAAGGTGACAGTTATGTCACCTGTTATTGTAGTGATTCAGGCAGCCATCTGGATTGAGTTTTGTTTCTTCACATATAAAGCAATTTGAACTCTGGTGTAAAAGTACTTACAGATACCCTCCAGCCCCCATCATGTTATATTTATGATTTATTTCTACTATTTCAAAGTCTGGAATATTTTTAGTTCCTTTCAGAATTATTCACCATCTGCCTATTTCCTCTGAGAACCAAAGTAGCCATTTGCTTTACTATTGCTCAGCATTGTTTGCTGGTATGATATTGAAAGATTTGTATTGCAAAAAGACATTTAAAAATTTCTTTGAAGGTTACTTTTTCTATTGAACCCATTAGTTATTTTGAAATTAAAAATATTATTATTTAGTCTGGATATACCCAATCTAAAGAGATAGTGATCAGATAGTGATGTTAAGTTTTTCCATGTAAGTATACATTTTATATGATAAAAAACAATGCTATCAGATTATAGAGATTTCAAGGAACAGAGTTAGAGGTTAGAGGATTTGACTTTAATCTGCATATATTCTACTAAGCAACTTTATATTCTTTGTATATATATTTATATATTTTATATATATAAACAAACATACACAGTCTAGTAAAATGAGTACTGGTCGTAATGTTCAAGCTATCCACAAGGTAATTACAAAAATGGAGATTATTGAAAGTATTTTATATAGTACCAGAAATATAGCTCAGCACAATAAAGTATATATTTTCCATGTGGACACCCTGATTTTATTTTCCAGCACTGACCTCTGAGCCTAAACCAGTAGTAGGTAACATTCTACATAATCTTATGTACGTTCATATATATATGCATACTTATATATACAGCACAATACCTAAAGAAAATTCATATAATTCTATCTTAAATATTGAGCATATATCAAATATTACCAAAGTACAAAATCATAGTGTAGGTTATTTCTCAATACTGTAAGGGTTAATGACAAAAGATAATTCAAATCAATAATTCGGTCAATTTTAAAATGTGCTACGGTGACCAAGGGTTGACAGTTATGCATAATTTTATGTGCATTGCATATTTTTTTAATTTTAGGCTTCAACTAAACACTGAGAACTTATAATGCATTTTCTATTGAAATCAAAACCTTTGTAAAAGCATATGATATGGTAATATTATTGAGTAACATTTATATATGAGATATCAAATACAAAGCTGAAAGTACATTAGAAAGAGAATTAAACTTAATCTCAAAATGTTAGTGAAAAATGTGAACTTTAAACAAGTTTGTCTTTTCTTTTCCAAGATTTTTACATCTAATGCAAATATAACTCTCCAATGAGAGCACAAATGGTTGATTTATATGTCACTAAATTATGAGATAACCAGAACATTAAATTTAGCACTATATGTTGTCTCTAAATTGATGATTTACCAAATAAAGATTTTCTAAAAGATGTTTACAATTTATTTATATTATGAATTTATACATTATAATTTTAGTGGTGTGTTAAACATTAAGTCTTTCTACTCAGCTTGAAAAGGGTCAAATACTAAGTTTTGTTTAATTCTGATACACATCTTTCCAGAAATAACAACTCTAATATTTATATTTATCTAATATTTATATAAATATACTTTTTTTTTGTTTTTTTCGGGTCACACCCATTTGATGCTCAGGGGTTACTCCTGGCTAAGCACTCAGAAATTGCCCCTGGCTTGGGGGAACCATATGGGTCGCCGAGGGATTGAACTGCGGTCCTTCCTTGGCTAGTGCTTGCAAGGCAGGCGTCTTACCTCTAGCACCACCTCACCGGCCCCTTATATATATATATATATATATATATATATACTTTTGATATTGCGTGCTCTGCTCACTTTCCTGAGTTTTCCAGTAAAATAATAATAAAATAAATGTATTGCAAAGTAAGTTAATTTCTAGTATAATAAAGTTCTATGTTACAAATGATCAATCCCAATAAAATTAATATATGTCATTTATGAAAATGGTATAAACTGTCAGATATTCTATTTTAGTCATTGTCTACAGAATCCTCTTTTGGGGCATTGGGAAGATGGTTCAACTGTGTTTTATTTTATTCTGCTATATTCCTCAGATTAAAAATATATTACAGTAGAATCATGATTTTCTACAATTTACATTTGGTCTAAAATATAAGAAATACACAATATACTTTTATCTATTAGGTGTCTCCCAATATAGTTTAAAAGTTAACAAATGTGTATTCGCTTCCTACTGTCAAAGGGAATAGTGTTATTATCTTGAATATCAGATAGTTCTTTAAGTATTCAGGTACCAAAGGTTGAATTAGTAGAAAGTTTGTAATTCGGGAAGGACTTGGAAGCAACTTAACACAAAGAAGCTGCATATTTAAAATATTTGTGTGTATAACAGAGAGAAAGAGAAAAAGAGGGAGAAAGGAGAGAGAGCCACAGAGAGAGAAAGAGAGAGACAAAGATGGAGACAGAGACAGAAAAAGAAGATTTAGGGCTACAGAAGGTCTGGTCAGATCTCACTCCTGAATCTTTATGGTCAGGGATCAATCCTGACTGAACTGGAGAAATCAAACCTGGGTCAGTAGAACACAAAGAACATTCCTTGCATCATTTTGTTATAAAATCTCTTCAGAAGTCAGTATTAGAGAAAATACCTCAACATATCTACACTGGGGAAGTTGGCCCTGGGACTATGGTGGAACAAAGTACATTCTCTGGTGGAGGGTGTGGTACTGAGTATATTATTCATAAATCCTGCTATTAACAGCATTGTAATTAGTGGTGCCCAAATTTTAAAAAATGCTCATTTTTGATGTCAGTGAGATATTATAGCAGGTAGAAAGCTTAGCCTTGCATATAGTTGACCAGTTTTTTTAAATATTTTATTTAAACCCCTTGATTACAAAGATGATTGTGGTTGGGTTTCAGTCATGCAAAAAACAACCCCATCACCAGTGCAACATTCCCATTACAAATGTCACAAATATCCCTTCTCCCCACACCACCCCTGCCTGTTCGCTAGACAGGATTTCTATTTACCTCATATATTCTCTTTGTTAGGATAGTTCTCAATGTAGATTTTTTTTTCTAACTAAACTCATCACTCTGTGGTGAGCTTCATGTCATGAGCTGGAACTTCCAGCCTTCCTCTCTTTTGTCTCTTGAAAATTATTGCAAGAGTGTCTTTCATTTTCCTTAAAACCCATAGATGAGTGAGACCATTCTGTGTCTTTCTCTCTCTCTCTGACTTATTTCATTCAGCAAAATAAATTACATGTACATCCATGTATAGGAAAATTTCATGACTTTGTCTCTTCTGACAGCTGCATAATATTCCATTGTATATATGTATCATAGATTTTTTTTAGCCATTCATCTGTTGAGGGGCATCTTGGTTGTTTCCAGAGTCTTGCTATGGTAAATAATGCTTCAATGAATATAGGTGTAAGGAAGGGATTTTTGTATTGTATTTTTGTGCTCCTAGGGTATATTCCTAAGAGTGGTATAGCTGGATCATATGGGAGCGCAATTTCCAGGTTTTGAAAAACAAATGACTGAATAATGAAACTATTGTTTGTGTATGGTATACGAATGTGTACATCATCCAGAGATGTGGTACTTGGCACAGAGCCTGACATAATGGTAGGTTTCTGACTGGTAATCAAATCCTAAATTTATTAAGATAGCTTCTGCTCTTTATAATAAAATATATCCTATTTTCTGATCTTCTTAACTAGGTCCAGGTGTCTATTAACTAGGATAGTTACTCATGAGACCTAAAAGAGAATAGGGGAATCAAAGCTCAAAGAATGGAAACAATCTTTCCTCTGCAAGATGAAAGAAATCAAATATTAGCAAAATAAAATCAAGGGTGTTTGCCTTCTGCAAAGAAACTAGATAAAGAAAAATCAAATAAAAAGAAAGAAGCTAGATGATTGCATAAGAAAGCCAAGGGTGTTTATTTACATCTTGGTCTGCCTGATTTTTTGAATTATATTTGTAGATGATCAGGTCCATATAGGCTAGGGCCAAGCTCCATGTCATTAGAGCAAGTTGTTTTAAAGGCTTTAGTTTCTGTAGCGTTTTCATGGATGACCACATCAAAATACTGGGCTTGGTTCATGCCTGGACTCCAAGTTTAAATATGTATATAAACTTAATATAAACATACAAACACAATATAATAGTTATAAAAATATGAAAGCATAAAATTGTCACTATGTCACTGATGAGAATAATACTGAGAGGTTAATTCAGATATAGAACACTCTTTCACTTATATGGATATAAATAAACATACTAAGGGGAGCTGGAGGGATGGTGCAGACAGCTGCAAGGCCTTTGCATGCCACCGCTGGCATACATGCCATAGGTTTACCATCGAGGCTAGGGCATTTTCCAGCTGTTCATTTAGTTTCCTCAGTTTCCATTTTTACTGAATTTCCATTCTTTTTCTTTTGTATTATTCAGTATTTTCTTAAAAATTCACAATATGAGAGTTTACTAATAGGTGAATAGTCTTTAGAAAAATAATATCTACATTAACTATATTTGTGTTTTGATAATTAGAAACTCAAGGGATATTAAGAAATCAAATGTCTGCGGCCGGAAAGATAGCATGGAGGTAAGGCATTTGCCTTGCGTGCAGAAGGTCAGTGGTTTGAATCCTGGCAGCCTATGTGGTCCCCTAAGCCTGCCAGGAGCAAATTGTAAGCATAGAGCCAGGAGTAACTCTTGAGCACTGCCAGGTGTGACCCAAAGACAAAAAAAAAAAAAAGAAAAGAAAAAAGAAAATAAATCAAATGCTAGATGTTTTTATAACTTTAAATTAGAATAAAATAAATTTGGGCTATACATGATTTACAGTTATATCTTTTAGCTAAGAAAAAAAAAGAGGGAAATAAAAGTACAGACTATACACCCAAGCCTCCTATCATTAAGTATTCTTTAGCACATTGAATGACTTCTAGAATAGGTATGCTTTGCCTAATGATATTCTGTCTAAGTAGACTGCTGCCTAGCATGACTGTAATTACATGATGTCAGAATTTAATGCTCTAGGAAGAGATTTCTATTTCATCCATCCTTCAAAAGGGCAGCAGGAATCTCCAAGCCAACATTTCACATGTTGCTTATTTTAAACTTTAGGATTTGTTTTAAAGTAAAAAAGAATCAGATATCATATGGTCATTCATTATGACTTTAATATATATAATTATTTTATGTGACACCCACTCTTGACAAGACATAGCAAGTTTTTGTCTCAGATACTTACCTAGAGGAAAAAAATAGTTGTCACAGCCTCAGTCCTTCCTGAGGAGATACAGTTTAATTTTTTATTGTTTCATATGAAGTACTACACAAGAAATTATGCTGTCACAAATTTGTCAAATCTTATGGTTATATGTGGTACAGAGGAAGAATCTGATTTCCACAAAATTATTTTACATTTACATATTTTGATTAAAACAGAGTATGGGATCATCAGATATAGGAAAGAAGGTTAATATGCAAGATAAGTATTTATTTTTGCATTCATCCAACAGCATTCTACATCCATCACCAAATATGGTTCTCAGTTTAACATTGAGTCTCATCTTTGTGCAGAATTAGGAGTAAATGCTAAGTGTGTCTAGGTGTACTAAAAAAAAAATCACAGCATAGATTTTAAAAATGTCACTTGTTCCTTGCATAATTACTAAGAAACATTATACTCCTTTACTAAGAATAGTCTTATAATAGCTTTCTTAGACATTGTGTAAATTTTGTATGAAATGTAGAATTTTAAAATACGCTAATTAAATATTTTATATTCAGAAATATCTATAGATCTTATGGTGCCTCCTAACTCCATGCAACATTTAATTTACAGTATAGTTTTCTGTATTTATCATCTATCTATCTATCTATCTATCTATCTATCTATCTATCTATCTATCTATCTATCTATCTATCTATCTATCTATCTGTCTGTCTGTCTGTCTGTCTATCTATCTGTCTATCTATCTATCATCTATCTATCTATTATCTATCTATCTATCTATCTATCTATCTATCTATCTATCATCTATCTATCTATCTATCATCTATCTATTTTTGGTTTTTGGGACACACCTGGTGGCACTCAGGGGTTACTCCTGGCTCTGTGCTCAGAAATCGCTCTGGCAGGCACAGGGAGCTATATGGGAAGCACCATTGTTCCTGGGTGGGCTGCTTGAAAGGCAAACATCCTACTGCTGTGCTATCTTTCCAGCCCCTGTATTTATATTTGTTGTATTTATTTTTTAAATATTTTTTATTTAAACATCATGGGTACTAGATTGTTCTTGATATTATTTTAGCCACAGATAAATTTGTTCAATGTTATTTAGTCATACTCTGTATAACAATATTTACCAGTGTTCATTTCCTGCCAACAATGTTAATAGTTTCCCTCTTTCCTCCCACCCACTCTCTCCCACCTGCCTCTGTCTCCTCCCCACCTCTTTTCTTTCTTGACATTTTGGTTTGTACTACTACAAATGAAAGGGTATCATGAATGTCTTTTTTATATTAGACCCTCTCTCTCTCTCTCTCTCTTTTTGGTTTTTGGGCCACATTCGTTTGATGCTCAGGGGTTACTCCTGGCTAAGCACTCCGAAATCGCCCCTGGCTTGGGGGGACCATATGGGACGCCGGGGGATCGAACTGCGATCCTTCCTTGGCTAGCGCTTGCAAGGCAGACACCTTACCTCTAGCGCCACCTCGCTGGCCCCCATATTAGACCCTTCTCTAACTGTACATTCCATTCTTTATATCAAGCTACTTACCATGGAAGGGTTCTCCTGATTTTCATCTGTACTCTCTCTGGATATCACCCCCACACTCTTTTATTTTCCTTATATCACAAAGATGAGTGAGATTATTCTATATTTATCACTCTCTTCTGACTCAATTCACTCAGCATAATACTTTCCATGTCAATCCATGTGTAAGCAAAATTCATGAATTCATTATTTTCCTAAACAATTGCATAGTATTCTAATGCTTACGTATACCGTGTTTCTTTAGCCACTTATCTGCTGTCAAGCACTTGGTTTGCTTCCAGGTTTTGGCTATTGAAATTAGAGTTACAATAAACATAAGAGTACATAGGTCATTTTAGTATTGTGTTTTTGTGTTCCTAAGGCATATTCCTAGGCGTGGTACAGCTGGATCATAAGGGAGCACAATTTCCAGTTATTTAAGAAACATCCGTATAGTTTTCCAGAAAGGCAGGACTATATGGCATGCCCACAATCAATGAATGAGAGTCACTTTATCCCCACATCCATGCTAGCACTAGTTGTTCTTGTGTTTTGTGATGTTTGACATTCTCTGTGGTGGGAGATAATACCTCATTGTTGTTTGGATTTGCATATTCCTGATGTTAGTACCTTTTGGCCATCTGCATTTCTTCTTTCAGGAATTGTCTGTTCATATCTTCTCCCCATTTTTAATGTGGTTAGATGTTTTTTGTTCAGTACTGTCACTATCTTATATATCTTAGATACTATTCCTTTGTCAGATAGGTATTGGTGAATATTTTCTTCACTCTATATAGTCTTTCTATCTAGGTTACTGTTTCCTTTGAAGTATAGAAGTTTCTCAGTTTAATTCCTTTAGTTTATCTCTGCATCCACTTGCAGATGGTGGAGCTTCCTCCTTGAAGATGTCTTTATTCTCAATACCATGGAGTGCTTTGCCTATGTTTTCCTGCATGTACCTTATATTTTCAGAAATTATATCAGTATCTTTTTTTTTGTTTGTTTTGGGGTCACACCCTGCAGCGCTCAGGGGTTACTTCTGGCTCTATGCTCAGAAATCACTTCTGGCAGGCTCAGGGGATCTTATAGGATGTGCCAGGTTTCGAACCACCATTCTTCTGCATGCAAGGTAAATGCCCGACGTCCAGGTTATCTCTCAGACCCAATATCAATATCTTTAATCCATTTTGATTTGACTATTTTGCCTGATATTAAATAGAGGTCTTAGTTTTATTTTTTGTGTCTAACTGACCAGTTTTCCAAATACCACTTGTAGAAGAGTCTTTACTTGCACTATCTTGTGTTTGTTATTCCTTTATTAAAGATTAATTGGTTGTGGAGTCGGAAGCTTCAACACAGGGACGACATGGCTCCATGCGGTAGGCTTTTTGGCCAAGATTAGGGGAAGATGCAGCCTCAGCTGTCCCCCACAGCTTCTCTCTTCTTCCTCTCATTCCCCAGGGTTATGCCTGGCTGCCTGCTCTGGGTCCCAGCAAGTGCATCCTAGGGAGGAGCAATTTAAAGGAGACACCAGGCCTTCCCGTTCCTGCAGGGGACGGGGAGGTGTCTGTTGAACTTCTGGCTTCTAGGAATTAGAAAGCAGGTGCCTCTCAGGGAGCTGGAAGCTTCAGCAGGCAACACGGGGACGACATGGCTCCATGCGGTACTATTTTTGGTCAAGATTAGGGGAAGATGCAGCCTAGGCTGCCCTCCACAGCCTTCTCTATTCCCATTTTCAAACCACGCAGGGGCAGAAGCCTCTGCGTGAAAAATTTATATAAATTTGTAGGATATCATATCTGTTAATCTACTTTCATTATACAGTACAGATAGTTAAATAGGATATCATAGAGGTTCATCTATGTTTAAAATATACAGAATGTCTATGTTGTATTATTTTCTCCCCCATTGTCTCACCACCCTACAGGCCTGTTTCTAGTCCTTTACTCTCACCCTCACTGTCTATCACCCCACATGTAACCATTGTTACCCTCAGCTCTTCGCTCTTTATGAAGCAGATTCTCAAGCTAACTGCCAGCCAGCTCCCGAAATGAAAAAATAGACTCTCCGCCTGAGAAGGAACCAAAACTCTGTTCCTATCAATCTATTATCAATGGATTCCTATCTTCCAACTCCCTTCACTGGATACCTGTGCTTGCTATCATAATCAGTTTTCAAGATGCCCCCAGTCAAAACATTTCTTGATATGATGTGCTGTGAGTTGTTTACAGACTCTAGATGGCCAAATCACAGACCAAAGTGGTGTCCAGGAAACAACACCCTCCCCTCGACTATTTCTTAAACATAAAAGGGACACATGTATCTCCTTTGTATATCTCAGAGTATTCCCTTAACATCTATAACTCTGGGGCCGGGAAGGTGGCGCTAGAGGTAAGCAAGCGCCAGCCAAGGAACGGACTGCGGCTCGATCCCCTGGCGTCCCATATGGTCCCCCCAAGCCAGGGGCGATTTCTGAGCACATAGCCAGGAGTAACCCCTGAGCGTCAAACGGGTGTGTCCCCCCCAAAAAAAAAACAAAAACAAAAAACAAAAAAAAAACATCTATAACTCTTTTTGAATATCCTCTTATATAGTGACAATTTTTCCCACTGTTTTTTTTTTTTATTGTTCGTTTGCTTTTCCCCCATTGAGATCTGTTTTATAAGCAATGCCATTAGAAGAGTACCTCTGTTTAGTATATATGTTTGAACCAAGTTATGGGGAATGTTGAACTTGATCCGTTGGCTCCCAGATGTACCAACAATATCTTGTAGCACTGTTTCTCTTTTGTATAGGCACATTAAAATGGGAAAATAATGCATATGCAAACAAGATTTTATCTAATAGAGATGGGAACACAAATTTGATAATGCAGTTAGGCCTTATATCCTGAACATTGGCATAATGATTTGGCTTAGGCCTCAGAAGAATGGGCATTGCCCATACACTCCTGAACAATGGATACCATCTATGGAAACAACCACACTTGTCTATAACAGGATGCAAACCTCTACCAGGGAAGACCTACCACTGCTATGGCATTGGCTATAAATTTTCCTCTTAATATAATTTTTTCTCTGCTCCACAAATTCTGATAATTTGTGTCTTCATTTTCATCTGTGTCCAGGAATCTTTTGATTTCCTTTTTGAACTAGTCTCTATTCCATTGGCTATTCAGTAGTGAGCTGTTTAATTTCCAGGTGTTAAATTTCTTTCTCTGTGTCTGTTTGTGATTCTCTTCTCATTTTAGTGCATATAATCTGAGAAGTTAATCAATATAATTTGTATCCTCTGGAATCTATGGAGGTATATTTTGTGGCGCAGCATGTGGTCTATCTTGAAGAATGTCCCATGTACATTGGAGAAGAATGTGTTTTCAGCTTTTGGGGAATACAGAGTCTTATATATCTCAAGCCACTCTCTTCCATTTATTTCTTTAGAGTCAGTGTATCATTGTTGAGTTCTAGCCTGGCTGACCTTTTTCAAATTAAAAATAATTCATAATAAAATCCTAATGATAGCCTTTAGGATATAAATAAGGATAGAAAGTTTAAGGCACTAACTGATAAGCTAGAATAGGATTAAAGAGAACATATGCCAAAAATTTACTTGAAATCATGGCTCTGTCATTTGTTAGCTCTTTTCCCTAGAGAATTTCAATTTCTCTTCAGAATGGGAGATAGTATAATAATACTAACCACATTAAGTTATTTTTAATCAGAATTAATAGATTTTATATAGTAAGTATATTAGCATATATACAGTAATTATGAATATTTCATACATAATAAGTACTACAATTTAATTTGCTTGAAGTGGAGGTTTGACAATTTTATTTTATTGTTAAATACCTGTTAAGTACCTAGAGAATGTGAGAGTATATTAATAAAGCACATCTTAACCCAGATCAAGAAAATATATAAATATATAATGTTTAACAGAATCCTATCTAGGATATTATTTTTACAAATTAAATTCAGACTCATACATTTTTTTGATTCTGAAGGAATTACTAGCTTAAGCTTACTGATATGCAGATACAATTAGAAATATAAATATAAATAGACTCTTCCCTCAAATATTATTGGATCTGGTACCAGAGTGATAACTCAGCAGTAGGGCATTTTTTCTTTCAAACAGCTGACCTAGGATGGATCTTGTTTTGTTCCCTGACATCCTATGTGTTCCCCTGAGCCTGCCAGGAGTGATTTCTGAGTGCAGAGCCAGGAGTAACCCCTGAATGCTGCCCCCAAACCCCACCCCTCCAAAAAAAAAAGACCAGGAAAAAAAACAACATTGCATCTTTCTATGACCTGGGCATCTGAATATCTAATTTGACTTGAACTTTAAATAATTTAACTTTAGGATGTAAACAATTTTCTACAAAAAAATTCTCCATTTTTAAGCAACTGACAGAATGCTAAAGCCACTTGAAGAACCACTTTTATTGACACAATTTGTGGGTAGATCTTATTCTTTTTGGGTCTTTAACATACCAAGACTAAATAGTTATCAAATTATTTAATTTGAGACATGAATACTACTGATAATTTCATGTATTTAAAATTGCAAGGCTACACCATTCACCTAAGTGCTTTTTTTTTGAAATCCGAATTATTTTCAACTTAAACTAACAAAAACTTAAAATTTAAAACTTTCCTTTCTCCTTTGAAATTTAATACAGCTAAAGGGCTTAGATTAAAATTTATGACTTTTCTATTATGTTGTCACTTTTTTATTGAATGCCTTTTTCAATTCTATTATTAAATGTCTTAATGAAGGCATTTAAACTCATTGATAATTCCTGATAGGCTATGCTGTAATCTTATTGAACCTAATTAGGAATGAGAAATGAAATTCAAAATAGAATTTAAGCCTTGGAGCAGAGTTGGTTCTCGTTAACTTTAATTAATATAATATTCAGAACTATTTCAAAGCCCTAGGAAGAAAAATATAGCCATTCAACAGAGGCCTCAGAGAAATGGAAATGGTTTGGGAAGGGTAACATAAATAATATGGGAGTGAGCAATACTATTCTGTTTATTATGTATTGTAATATGAATAAGTTTAATCACGGTGATTATTTTGGCAAATTAAAACAGTAAAACATGTATATGCATATATGTTTTATCTATATATGACTTACCTATGTATGTACATTTGTGTACATACTTTACTAAAATTTTTTTCATTGAACTTCAAATATACTTAGGAAAATTCTAAAATATCAATGCTAAAACAAACAAAAATTATTATATAATTATTAATCTTAAAGTATATTAGCCTTTAGTTTAGATTCTAATTTATTTGTTCTAAGAATGGAACAAATGAAATAAAGGAGAAGGTGCCCTGAAAAGCAAAAAGCCATATTTTAAAGTGAAATATTTTGTATTAGAATCTTAAACAGTGTCCTTGAAACTACCTTTGTGAGTTCAAACCAATATTTTTCTACATAAGAAACTAAATTTGGAAAATTAATTTATTGACTTTTGAATCTGTTTCTACATTTTTAGAGTAATAGAAATAATAATATTTAATACATTGGGCCACTTTAAGTGTAAATATTAAGTGAACAGAAGAATTATTGGTATTCAGTAAATGTAATAGAAACGTTAACTACCAGCTTCACTCTAAGATATATTGAAGATATTTACAGACAATCTATGTAAATATAGAGATCTTTAGACATATATATTAGTATAAAATATAGAAGTCTAATAAAATGTATATACTATTGATATAAAATTATTGCATAAAACAAGATTAATTAAAATGATATGCAATAATATATCATATATATAATTAACAGATTGTATGGTTTTACTGTATTGCTCTAGAACAAGTGAAGCAATTCTTGAAAACTTTAAAATATAAGATTCAGACTATACTAGACTTACTGACTGAAACAGAAACTTGAGGAATGAGATGGAATAAATATATTTACGTCAACCTCTTAGGGTCATTCTGATATATAATATTAAGTCATAAGACTTTGCCAATGTCATATGTCATACTTATTTCTATCATATAAAATATTATTGAAGGATTTAACTATTTAATTATTAAGTTTTAATATACTTATAATTAATATAAATATTAACATCAGTATTTTGAAATGAGTTTTAACTTTAAAACAATATTAGAATTTTAGTGAACTAAACAGTCATATGTTAGAATTTACTTAAATAGCATAAGCAATATTAGCAGTTTTGTTTTTTAATTCTGGCATTTATTATTTACACATAAATTTTACTGAGTAATAAATACCTTGAAAGCTGCATCATATATATAACATATGTGTGAAAATTATATTTATAGTTCTCAGATTATACACCACACACTAATAGTCATACTATGTTTTTTAAATAAAAATTATGACCCTTAACTATAAAAGGGTAAAGTTAGGCAATTCCTTAAATTCAGTTTTAAATCTTTTTTTTTTTTTTTTTTTTTTTGGTTTTTGGGCCACACCCGTTTGACGCTCAGGGGTTACTCCTGGCTATGTGCTCAGAAATCGCCCCTGGCTTGGGGGGACCATATGGGACGCCGGGGGATCGAACCTCGGTCCTTCCTTGGCTAGCGCTTGCAAGGCAGACACCTTACCTCCAGCGCCACCTACCCGGCCCCCAGTTTTAAATCTTAAATGAAAATAGAATAATATTTCTTCCATAGAATGGCATTTTTCTATATTTTCAATTGATGAGAGCACATTTCTATGAGGACTCTCATTTACTAATCTAAAATTTTAACTAAAGAAAAATGAGTCAAAATATATTTGTATGCAGTATTTTAATTTACAGACTTGAAAATATAATGCATATTCAGAGAAGCAGACTATTATAAGATAAACATGAAATAACTTTTAGACCATCTCATTGAGGTATGATTGGCATATAAAAATCTCTTCATATGTAATTACACAACTTGATGAATTTTTGAAGAAGATGTACTCATGAAATCATCATCAAAATATGCCATAAATATGCCAATCAACTACAAGGGATGGGTTTCAAGTTGAGAACATATGCTTTACATATACAAAGCTATAGGTTCCATCCCCAGTAGTACATGCCTAACCCAACCTCATCACCACCGGGTTACCAAAGAGACTAATATATGGAGTGACCCCACAAATGATTTTTTAAAGTAAACTAATCATTGTTAAAAATGTTCTCTGCTCTACTTTACAAAAAATTACAAAAATCAAGGTATGCTGTTAAGTGTATGCATAATTAAAGGGGAAATAATGAGGTGACTCTTTTCATTTTGATTTTGCAAGTGCTTTTTTGAAATAACTCAGGCACATTCATTTTGACTTCAGATCATTTATATTCAGGGCACCGCAGCTGGTGAGTTAGTGATTATTCTGAATTATGTTATAACTTTTTTCATTTTGCTTTACTTTATATTTGAAAAGAAAATAAGTATTTGTTGTAAAACAGTGAAATTAGAAAGTGAGTGCTATTTTTCTGATTCCACAGTTTCTATCACTTTCTATCAAATCAACATCTCTCTACTTTTGACTCTTTGCTCTCCATCATTTTATTCATTTTCTCTCATATGTTTATACATATGTTTATACATCCACTTTGTGTTCAGAAGTATTTTAACTGCTTATATAGCTTTCAAAGTGTTTAATAGCATTTTATATTAGTGAGATGCTTAAATGACTTTTAATGTATAATCTCATAAACAATATCAAGTCATTTTAAATAAAATCACTTTTATATCCATGTAAAAGGAACATTGACAAAACTAATTTCGCTGGAACATACAAACCAGTGGCCATTACTGTTGGAATATTTTACATGGCTTCAATTATAAAATGTTTTTATTGAAACATAATAGCTTCAAACACAATACTGAATATTTGTTTCTTGGATGAAGGCACTAGATTCTCTGACCCACTTATCCAGAAGTATTGCAGCAGCTAGCAAAAAATGTGCTACACAATGCCAGGTGGGGGATGGAGACCCCTGAACACATCAGCATTAGTCTTACAGGTTCTCTGCACCAAGATCTCAACAATTATCTTAGGTAGTAGCATTTAACTACAGTAAGGTGAACTAAGAATTGCTGGGAGTGATCCTCGGTTCCCATAGCACTGTTAAGAAAGACTCCATAAAATTAATATCATTATTTTTTAAAAAGAGTACAACTTGACAATATCAAAAGAAAGTATTACAGTTGAGGTGTTTTGAATGAATATGATCATTTATTCACATGTAGAGTGATAGTCTAAGTTTTTATGTGTTATTTTATGAAAAAATTTTTCTCTGTCCTATAAAATTTTGTAATCAATTTGTAAAAATAATAATGCTATCCAAAGAAATTCCACATTTGATAGTCCACAATATTTGACAGCATATCAAAATTAGTAAAATCTTTGGCACTATATATCAAAACTACATAAATGTAATTATAGTGACTAAAATTTTATATTGGGCAAACCTTGTCAAATATATATTGTTGACGTTTTTACCAAATTTACTTTATGTTTTTCTCTGTTTTCATATTAATTTGGCTTAAAGATACATATATTTAGATATTGTCCTCTAGTTTGTTTTTGTTTTGTTTTTTTTTGGGGGGGGATGAGAGGCTGAGAAATAGGGGATTTCTGCAAGCTGGCCTTGAATGTAAAAGAAAGCCTCTGTTCAGAGTCATGAGTCCCTGTTATGAGTGCAGGATGAGCTAAGGTGAAAGTTATCTAGGTCAAACAACCTGCCCTTACAAACTAACTAGGCTAAAAGTGCCATAAGCTTTGCAACCGCCATCTTTACGTGCTTCCCATACGATCCAGCTATACCACTCCTAGGAACAATGAAATTTTTCAATTCTAGTAAGTGACTACTACAATGAAATCATAGCATTTAGATGTTATAAAAAAGATGCTCTGTGACACCCTGGCTTCGACATAAGATATGTGCAAAAACCAAGATCTCTAATTACTGAAATCTCACTGTTACAAATGTTACAACTGTTAAAATTATGCTGAAGAGAATTTCTGGGTCTATGAAGACTTTGGGGTAAAACAACTTCATATGCCTGGAATCTGTGGCTGGTCTTATGGCAGGATGCTCCCTGGGTAGGGAAAACCTGTTGTGTGTGTGTGTGTGTGTGTGTGTGTGTGTGTGTGTGTGTATGTATTTGGGTCACACACCTTCCTTCTGTCCTGGATCAGCTGTGTGCAATGTCAGAGACCAAACCCTAAAATGGAATTCAGCAGGACAAACTAGTCTTGTGTGGCAAGAGTACATAACCTGCATTGGCTAGCCCCAGAGCCCAAAGAAATATCACAGTTTCCTATCAGGCATACATTCCAGGAAGCTTGTAACATCCTTGAAACTTCACTAACCATGAGGTGTTCCTGTGCCCCTTATGTAAAGATGGCATGTAAAGATTACCTGTAAGATGACTTCTGTAATGCAGGCTGTTCTGTTTTGCTCTCTTTCCACCCCCTGTAAAATCATGCTTAAAAAGAGCCTGTACCTAGATGCCATCCTAGGTTCAGGGCAAAGACCAAGATCACCAACCACAGAAGATGAATTAAAATGGCACTGAGGTAACAGAATCTCTAGATTCACAAAGACTGACTTCACCATAAGTCCCACCTCAGGATCTGTACAGATACTGAGACCTCTAAACACAGAGCTCTGATTGTAGCACCCTGGACAGAGCAGAAGTCTTCCACACACCAAAAAAAAAAAAAAAAAAAAAAAAACCACCACCGGGAGAGTAATGATCCTGAGCAAAGACTAGAGCTGATCCCATGACAGTATACTCCAAGGACGGAGAAACCCCATATCGCATAGGGCAAGTGAATTCCTTTTCGAATGACCCCAATATTTACTGTGCCAGGGCAGGAGGGGAAAAAAAACAAAAATACAAAAAAACACAAAACCTTGGACATTTTATATATATATATATATATTATATATATATATATATATATATATATATATATATATATATATATATATATATTACCTTCATTTATTATTGTTATTATTATTTTTATTTACCTAGCTATTTTGGTCGATTTCTCTGTTTGGATGTGATTATTGAAATTGTTGTCCCCAATTATCCTTATTTTTTTTTCTCTTCCTTTCTTTTCTTTCGTTATGTGCTACGCCATGTTTCTTATTTCAAGACCACGGCGTGTTTTTTTGTTTGTTTTTTTGTTTGTTTTTGTTTTTTGTTTGTTTTGTTTTTATTTGTTTTTTGTGGTGCTTATCGATATAGCTGGAGTCCTCACTGGATATTTGACACTTCTTTTGGTACTGGTGGAGTGTTTCACCTTCTTTTTCTTTCATTTCCCAAATCGATGATGAGAACCTCTAGAAGGATTCTGCCCATTTTTGGGGTATTAGACTCTTACCCCCAGTTTGTTTATTTTCTCTTTTTCAGGCAAAACCACGCAACTTGAACTAGCTAGCCCTGCCCCCACTTAGAGGGGGAAATAAGGGAGGCATCAAGACCAAACTGATGCAAGACTTCTAAGTAGTAGGTTAGATACAGAGGGGACCACATATTCTAGACGCCCTGGGGGTGAGGGAAGAGGAAATGGGAGGTAGGACAAAAACGGAGGTGTAGGGAGGACAATTTAGGGATGGGAATCCCCCCTGATTTTAAGTAAATATATACCTAAAATATTATTGTCAACAATATATAAGCCACTATGATCAAAATAAAAATTATATTAAAAAATGTCAAAAAAAATAAAAGAGCCTGTACCTATTATTAAACCGGAGCCTTGACAAGCCTTGTTTTGCTTGGTCCCCTTCTTTCTCCCCATTCTCTTTTCAGGCTGGGACCACTCTATACCTACGGAATAACCTGTCCTTCAGGCCAGGATAGTGCAAGTCAAACACCTTTCCACTGTGATATCTCTCAGACCTCTTAGTAAATGTTTGCTTACTAAATGCTTTAGTTGTGATGTTTATGTTTGTATTTTTCTCATTTTTTGTTTACATATCCTATCATGCTTTGTTGGCAGTTCATTCCATTATTTCTTTGAGCTCCTTGAACATTCTAAACATTTCCACTCTGAACTCCATTTCAAAGAGTTTGTATAGGGGAATAGTACTGATTGGGTCTACAGGATTGCAGTTTCACTCATGAAGTATAGTGAAATTTATTCTGTTTTACCATGGTTCTTTGTGGTCGTAAGGTTCTATTTTCCTATATCACTGTCAATGACAAGGAAACCTCTGGGACTTTATGCCGTGAGAGATTACCTTGCATAAGCTTTGGACTGCTTAGCACCTCCCTGATCTGTGTGGATTGGTAAGGCATAAACCCCAATTTGATGGGGTTGCACTATCCAATATATGGCCTCATTATTGTGGATATGAGCCTGTCAAACTCCTTTCAAGCACAAAATTTGTAAAAGCCTCTTCAATTTATAGAGTCATTCACTTTGATGACTATCTGCATAGTTATTCCTAATTAATAATTACATAATATTTTCAGGGATTATATTGTAACAAAATTGTTAAAATATTTGAAATAATTTTAAATACAAATATGAAATAAAAATTAAAAAATATTCCAAGTTGATTTACCACAGGAATCTTCAGAATACACCTCCAGGATAAAGTCAGTGCAATGTTTTAAAAAGGGACCAAACAGTCATACAAACATCAAGTAGAAATAAAAGTGATCAAACTTAAACAGAAAATTCTAAGCAAATGACAACAGAATCGATACCCAATCTACAATAAGCTAGAAATAGAGGGGACCACTTATTCTAGCAGCCCAGGGGGCAAAGGAGGGGGATATCGGATGCATGCTGGGAACAGGGTTAGAGGGAGGACAACATTGGTTGTGGGAATACCCCTGATTCAATGTCACTACATACCTAAAATATTACTGTGAAAGATTTTTAATCCACTGTAGTAAAAATAAAAATAAAAATTTCTCAAAAAAAAGTGGGGACTGATTGAGAGTCTGAGAAATAATACAGGGGATAAAGCATATCTGATATCCTAAATTCTGTGCTCAGATATTAATTAGTCCTGGTCATAGCTGTGGTTCATACCAGGAGAATGAACTAGGACTCTCTAAAGTCACTCATTTTTGTCTATAATATTAAGACACTACAATAAATAAAAAATAATATAAGGCATAATAGCAAATATATAGTAAGAGAATTTTTTCAGGTATGACTTCCATCAAATTGGTATTTGATAAGCTCATCTGTGAATGATGTATGCAGTAGTTTGAGCTGAAGGTTTTGAAAGAGTATTATATTGATAAAGTTTTACAATGCACATCTTTATTTTTTGGGGGGAGGCACACCTGAATATGCTTAAGGGTTATTCATGGCTGGGCACTAAAAAATCATTCCTGGCAGGTTCAGGAGATCTTAGGGAGTACCAGGGATCAAAGCCGGGTTTGCCACATGTAAGGCAAATGCCTTTCCCACTGTGTTATCACTCTGGCCCATTCAATGCACATATTATATTCCACTTGTTTAGTTGTGTAGTTCAACATATTTATCATTAAATATAAGTAAATCAATAAAATTACTGCTTTAATGTATGTTAGTCTCTTCACAAGCTTTGAAATACTAATAGTTTATTTTATACCTAGTAGGTACTTATATTTACCAATTGCAATGTGTTGCTATCCTCTGTTAGAAAAATATACTTTCCACCTTAAAATTACAAATATTAAAAAATACAGCTATTTGAAAGAAAAGTGCAAGTAAGCTGCATGTTCAAATAATCAGAAATTTTAAAATATAAATACAGTATATATAGAAATTTACATTAACAATTAAAATATTCAGATTAAATATAATATAGAAAATAATACTTTTCCTAACAGCATATAACATAATACCAAACAAGTGAAATAGTATTTTATTTATAACCATTGGAAAAGACATTTGAACCAAATAAAGTAATGTAAAACAAGGTTCTAATCACAGCTCTAGGCGATAGCAGTATTAAGTAGCTCCTTTACTAAGATTTAAGGAGTGTTACGTCTAATTGATTTTACATTAGGAATGGCTTAACTCATTTTTTAGACAAGTTATTCCTAATTATTGTTCCTGTGACTTGATTTTGAATTAAAATTTAAAAGTCTACATCATGTTGAACTTAAAACAATTTGTATTCTTTCATGTAGAGTTCTAATTTTTACTTTTAAATGAACAGTGATGGCACCGTCAGTAATTCATTAATCTGACATTCATATATCTAATGAATTCTATATATTTTTAAGATAAAAGTTGTTTACTTCTAAATATCCCCAGTATTTGACCATTTATTTTATCTATTCCCAAAACTCCTTTAGAAAATATTTATGAGTTCAGCTAGTAGACACCAAGCACATGGCCATTCTTGGTTCACTAAATTACTGGCTGACTCCACTAGCTTTTTTGTGTTCCTCACTCTGCTACAAGGTCTCATCTAACAAATTACCTTTCAAGGAAAGAAATAAAGACAAGGTAAGTTAGTAAAGAAATATAGAGACTCAACTCTTTCTTTATAATGCAAAATAACTCTAAAATGTTTTATTAATGATGATACTACATCTTGTTAATAATATAAAGGAAATAGAAGCAATTCTAATGTCAAAAGTGAAGTAGTGCAAAAAGTTTGGACAGTTTAATAAAATTAAAATCCACATATAACAGAACTCAGCAATTTTTCTCTAAAACTATTTGGCTTGCTGAAATTTATGTATAAATGTTCCAATATTCTTGAGTAAAAATATTTAAAGAAGGTTTGGGAAAGATGGAAAAATCATATTTATTTCTTCTCATTATCACAAAAAAATTACACCTAAAATTGATCCACACAAACTGAAGTGTGCTACTCTAAAAATCAAAGCTACTGAAAATGGGGACAAAATTCAGCATCTAAACAGATGAAATCTGAAGAAATGCCTTCACCAATAATGAAAGCAAATGATGGAGAAAAAATGCAACTGGGAAGATGTATTTAATGTGCAACAAATACTCACAACTACAGCTCCATGATAGAATCAGTAAGAGTTCTCAGATTTCATCAAAATGTAAGAAAAATGGTAAATTAGGCTTCTTAATAACAAAGCATTAAGTTATGTGAAGTATATTCAAGAAATATAAGATTGGTGTCCTTTTTCCAAGAAGTTTAGGTATAATTGAATACAATACTGCTATTTTGTTAGGACCCTCAATGTTCTAGAAAATAACATCAAATTCAAAATTTATAAAATTTACTCTAAATATGACTTTTATACCTGTTTGAATCTTGATTTCTTTCCATAAGCAAATATATATATATGAGTCTGAACTTGTATCATTTACAATTATCTTCTTCAAATTAATAAAAAAACAAGACTCATAAAAACTTAACAAATCATATATATATTGGATTAAAATATTCATAACCTGTGGTTATTTTTAAGCCCAATATTTATCTATAATAAGTATAAACTAGTATTTCAGTCTCTGTGCTGATATTTAATTTTGTTATTATATTAATATGAGATTTTTCTCCTGTTTGGTTTATAAATATGACAGTTCAGTAGCATTTGTTTTTTGCTCATTTACAGACTTTTTATAAGCAGTATATGCATGCATTTTAATTGTAGATCGTACAAAACTACAGAAAGCTACGTACATACTTTGTACCAGAAATTTACTATTTTTTACTAAAGCTTATTAATATTTCTTTACTCCAGAGAGTTTTGGATTGATGCTGTTGAATAGCAACAACAGTTATATTAAGCAGAATCATTTTTTATGTATTTGGTTCTGAGTTTTTATGTATTGTGAATGCAGTAGATATTTAAAATTGTCTAGCTATGTCGTATATATATGTATATATGTCTTGTAAAAATGGGAAAATGTGATTGTTATCATTTCTATTTTAGTTAACCACTTTACCATATAGCTAACAATATTGAGAAAACCAGGTTATAAACCGTATAAATCTGAGAAAACACTGAGAGATTTCTTACTATTTCTGGGTGAGTTACATATGTAAAATGTAAATTTCACCAGTTATAGTTTTAGTCACATCCATGTAATAGATACATGTAATGCTTCAAAGCGATTAAACAAAATCAAATTTAATTTGGTTTGAAGGCATTTTCTGTGGGTGTGAAAACAAATGTGTGCTAAATATCACCATGCTAGCCATTGATTCTGTCTATTGTTCTATCAATAGATAGTTCAATCTAGATATATTTATCTATTAATAGAACTATCAATATATCAATAGATAGACCAACAAATGTTTTACAGATTTCTTTCCTTTTTTATCCTTTTCTTCCTCTCTCCCTCCCTCCATTCCCTCCTTTTCTTCCTTTCTTCCTTCCTTACTTTTTTCCTTCCTTAGTTTATTCATTCATTCATTCCTTATTTTGGGTTCATTTTCTTTCTTCCTTTTCTTCCTTCTCTTTCTTTCTTTCTTTCTTTCTTCCTTCCTTCTCTCTCTCTTCTTTCTTCCTTATTTCCTTCCTTCCTTCTCTCTTCTTTCTTTCTTTTGTTTCTCTTCTTTCTTTCTTTCTTTCTTTCTTTCTTTCTTTCTTTCTTTCTTTCTTTCTTTCTTTCTTTCTTTTCTTTCTTTCTTTCTTTCTTTCTTACTTTCTTTCTTCTTTCTTTCTCTCTCTTTTCTTTTTCTCTTTCTTTCCCTCTCTCTTTTCTTTCTTTTCTCTCTTTCTCTCTCTTTTCTTTCTTTCCTTTCTTTCTCTCTTTCTTTCTCTTTCTCTCTTTGTCTTTCTTTCTTCTCTTTCTTTCTTTTCTTTTTCTCTCTTTCTTTTTTCTCTCTTTCTTTCTCTCTTTCTTTCTCTTTCTTTCTTTCTTTCTTTCTTTCTTTCTTTCTTCTTTCTTTCTTTCTTTCTTTCTTTCTTCTTTCTTCTTTCTTCTTTCCTTTCTTTCTTTCTTTCTTTCTTTCTTTCTTTCTTTCTTTTCTTTTTCTTTCTTTCTTTCTTTTTCTTCTTCTTCTTTCTTCTTTCTTCTTTCTTATCTTCTTTCTTTCTTTTCTTCTCTTCCTTTCTTCTTTCTTTCTCTCTTCCTTCCTTCCTTCTCTTCCTTCCTTCCTTCCTTCCTTCCTTCCTTCCTTCCTTCCTTCCTTCCTTCCTTCCTTCCTTCCTTCCTTCCTTCCTTCCTTCTTTCTTTCTTTCTTTCTTTTTCTTTCTGCTTTTGGACCATACTCAGTGAATAACATGGGTAACTTTTGGCTTTTTTCTCAGGAATTATTTCTGGTAGTACTTGGTAGAACTATATGGGATGCCAGAGATCAAACATGGAAGGTGAGTGAACAAAGTGCTCACTTCCATAGTGCAAAATACCTCTCCAATGTCTCTTACTTTTTGTAAGTAACAAGAAAATTAAAACAAAGCAAAGCAAAACAACAATTCCAAAATACCCCCCAAGAAACTAGGTTATTAGAATATCTGGGATGTTTACGTTTTAGCTCTTTTTCTGGGTGGGACAGTGAAGCCTTTTGTGGTGTGGACAATGGTAAATTTCAGCACTTTGCTTGGGGTGGTTTGCCCATGGTGTATGAGGGACTATTCAATGCTGATTATCAAACTAAAGTCAGCAGTTACCCAGGGAAGTGATTTAAGCCTTGATTTCCCTCTCAGTATAAATTTAAACGTGAGTTATCTGAATTCATGATGTTTAAGTCTATGAAAACAATAAAGGTTTCACTCAATGACTTAAAGAAAAACTATAATTAATTCTAATTTTAAATTTAGAATAATTTATAATTTAATTATAATATAACAATTTATTTCATTTATAATGAATTATAAATATAATAATTTATCATAAATAAAATATTGTATTGAACAGACAATATATTATTGTTTGTATTTATATTTTACATACAGTGTTTATATATTTATAATTTGAATTATACATACAAGATTATATATAGAATTGTAGATAATATACCATCCTTCAGTAACTAGAAAACACAGTTATGAATTGTATAACAACTCAGTTAGTATGCATAAATATAACTAATAGATACAGTACAACAATTTATCAATATTAGAGAGGAATTACAGAATGTTTTAGCCTATGATTTCTTGGTTCCCATAGTTTAAGGATTTTTTTCCCACCCACTCAGCAAACTATGTCACCATTATAAATGACTTTTAGTTTTAGTTTTATCAAGTCTGATGTGGAAATAACATAATTATATTTTATTTATAAATACTACTTAACTTATGTGGAGATTGTATATTCATAGTTTTTTTAATGTGCAGACAAAATGAATTTTTGGGTAAATATAAGTTTGACCTCTTTGATTCCTCTATTTATTTTACTAGATTAGGCAGGGGAAAATTCACAATATATTTTACAATCTCTCTTCTATTGCCTTAACAAGTAGTGGAACAAAAATAATAGACTGAAAGCAACCCTATATCTTTTTTAGACTTCCTTTCTTATTTCATAAATAAGATTATCTTTGTGACTAAGAATTGTGTAGTGGGTGCCAGGGAGATAGCACATAGATAGAACATTTGCCTTGCATGCAGTTTACCTAGGACCTATGGTGGTGGTGGTTCAATCCTGGCATCCCATATGTTCTCTCAAGCTTACCAGGGGCAATTTCTGAGTGCAGAAGTAGAAGTAACCCCCAAGAGTCACCAGGTATGACCCCAAAAAACAAAACAAATAAATAAACAAACAGATAAATAAATAAATGTATTTCAAGGATGGGATTAAAAAACAAAAAAAATTATTCACTGGTAGAGCTGATGCCTCAAAGACTATCTGCTGAATAGGCTTCTAATTAAACAGCTTATATACATTTGTAAGAAGTTTTAAGTTCATTCCATTAACAAAGCATTATTCAAGGGTGAAGTTTAAATTTTACTACTGATGTTTCCTGTCACCTTGTCACTGGGCTTTTAATCATTAGTAACTGTATTACTCTGTGGCAACCACTCTGAATAAAATTACTTAAGGATAGCAACTGACTCTTCACAACAATATCTTTTACCTCTCAAGAATGACTATTAAAGGTGAAATGTTTTTTTGATTCAGCTTTTCTCTTTTAAGGAAGGAGGAATTTTCAATAATTGAGGTTTAAATATTTGTCTGTCTGCGAATGGTTAAATACAAGGTAACAACTTGACAATATTGGATATCAATACTCTGAATATATAAATTGTTATGAATTGGTGCTTTTAAATAATTAATGCCCCTTTTAAATAAATTCTGTTTTATTCTGCTCAGACTTAAAGTGCATAGATGCCATTATTTTGTTCTCTGAGTCTATTTTATTATAAAATGTATTGGCATTAGGTAGCTTTTATTTATTTTAAACAATGTGGTCTAAAACAATAAATTTGAGTGTATACCCTGAACCCCTATCTTTGGAGTTGTTTATTAATGAGTTGTGTACATTTAATATTTCCTAATAAATAATTTATATGATGTTCAGCTTTAACTTAACTTTTCTTTTTGAATTTCCAGTCAACATATCAATACACTCATTTCTTAATTTGTAAATTTATTTTTGATTTGAAGAATTCATTGTGGATTATTTCTAATTCCTATATGTTATACTTTCATATCTTAATAGTAAATATCTTAAAATGTTTCTGTTATTGTTGCAGTTGTTATAATCTAAGTATATAAACATTTTCTTTCTACAGATTAGCAAACCAAAAAAATATTTTATTTAGAAAATCCTATATGAAAAATGAATATAAAAATGAACACTATTTTGTAATATCTTTATTTGATGAAGATAACTAGTATACAGTGCTATAACTACTATAACTATACTATACTTTACTATACAGCAAATTGACACAGTTTAATGAGGTAAAAAAAAGACTTGAATGTTCATAGATTTCTATTATTAAGAAAGTATTGTTATGTACTATATTATAATTTTCTCTAAATTAATATCTGCTACTCTTTCCTGATTAATGTCCCAGCAGGCTTGTAGAAATTAGCAAGCTAACGCTAAGATTTATATGCAAATTGAAATTATAAATGATTTAAAATAAATAGATCATATCAATAATGAATAAACTGGATTATTTGTTTGTGTTTTGTTTGTTTATTTGTTGGTTTTGGGGCCACACCCAGTGATTCTCAGGGGTTACTTTGCCTATGTGCTCAGAAATCGCTCCTGGCTCGAGGGACCATATGGGACACCAGGGTTAGAACCCAGGTAACCCAGGTTCGTCCTGGGTCAGCCGCGTGCAGGCAAGAACCCTACCACTGGGCTATTGTTCTTGCCCCAAACTAGATCATTTAAAGGAACTCTTAAGAAACTGTAAACTTGTACAGTAGTGATAAAGAAGCATCCCAATATGGGCCTCCAAGAAGTACAAGAATGTTCCCTGAGCACAGATCCAGAAATAAGCCCTGAGCACTGCTGAGTGTATTAAAAAAAAAAGTCCCAATATTAGACAGGATTCAACAATCTGCAGTGTTTAATGTGTTTTTTCATAGCACAAGGAACAATTTCTATCACCTCAGGGTCCCCAGAGTACCACTATGGTCAACCTCTCAACACCAAAATTAGGAGTATCTTTGGTACACCACAATTTAAGGACTTCAAATTGAAACTATAAATGTATTTTAAAGTCCTAAAATTCAAATCAATAATTATTTATTAAATATGGGTTTATCAAAACCTAAAAACAAATAAATTAATGAGTTTTCATAAGTTGGAAGATTCTGCCCATGAAATATATGATTAATAACATGAAAAAATCAATTCCAAATAATGATAACTATAATATTTGAAGATTTCCTCACATATTTATTAGTAGTTTTTATAAGTATACTTTTAATATAAGAAGATAAAAATTGGGGTCTGTTTTGAGAAAAATGTGACTTTACTGGGTTAATTAATACTAACGTCAATATACATATTTTATATGATTGATTCAAATGCAAATTAAATTAATATTACATATATAAAATTTTCTCCAAATAAATATGGAGGTGAAAACCATTAGAGGCTGAGAACTTTTTTTCTTTTATTTTTTAAAGTAAACTAATGGTAACAATAAGATACAGATTTTTATAAAATCAAAATTCATTTCTTTAACCATTAATTTTTTAAAGCAATATCATGGGTAATTATATATTGTAAAGCAATACAACAGTTTACTTTATAGTCACTTTTCTTTGCTAATCAAATCAATTGAAAAATAGTGACAATATCGATTCATAGAATAGTTTTATAATGCAATAATAGCATTAAATGTATTTTTCTTATATTCAAATTTTCCATGGTATAGAAAAGTAGGGGGGTCGTACAGGATGGACTTTCCAGTTTTACAACATACCCTTATATCACATAGACTTATATCGCACAGACATTCTTTCACAATGGTAGCTTAACAGGATGTGATCTTATCTTAGCAACTCAGGCGATTTACTGGGACATCTGACTTGTTTGGTTAACATTTCTTTTAGGTCCAGGGGTTAAATACCACAGTGGCCGCCTGTCAGCTACACAGGCCTTTGGTTTCTCAGGCATCAGAGACTCCATTTTGCTCTCTAGCTCTAACAGCCTCCAACAGTTCCCCGGTTTCTCTAAAATAAAGAGAGGAGAGAGGAGCAGGTGGAGTGCCTGTCTTAGGTTACTTGGTGTGCTTCCAGGAGTCCTCACTGGATATTTGACACTTCTTTTAGTACTGGTGGATTGTTTCACCTTTTTCTCCTTCGTCTCTCTGAGGAGGAGACCCTCTAGAAGAATTCCGCTTATTTTCTGCATATTAGACCTTTACCCCAGTTTACTACTATTCCCTTCTTCAAACAAAACCACGTAAATTGAACTAGCTACTCCTGCCCCCCAGTTAGAGGGGGAAATAAGGGAGGCACCAGGACCAAACAGGTGCAAGACTACTAAGTATTAGGCTAGATACAGAGGGAACAACATATTCTGGCAGCCCTAAGGGTGAGGGAAGAGCATATGGGAGACAGGACAAAAATGGAGGTGTAGGGAGGACAAATTGGTGATGGAAATCCCCCCTGATTTTATGTAAATATGTACCTAAAATATTATTGTCAACAATATGTAAACCACTATGATCAATATAAAAAATGAGTTAAAAAGTTTTTAGCATCATCTGTGTGAATTTACCTAATAACTTCTAAAATTAATGAAATATACCATATTGGAAATTACTTATTATCAAGGGCTCTTAATAAAGTCTAATAAAGTTTATTTCCAAAGACAAATTGTATCATTATTACAAGTTCAATTTATACCCCAAGCTAAAATAAAGCATAACTGAATTGTTAAAAACTCCTGGTAAAACATGACTGTTATCATTTGCAAACTGATAAATTTTTATATTAATAAAAGTATACTATTTCAATAATAACATGCATCTAAGAATTGTATCATTACCCACAATATTATCTACAAATATCAGGACAAATAAATATTTAATTGCAATGATATTTTTCTATTAAAATGTAAAGCAAATAACATTTATCTAGATCACAATCTAAAAAAGCAAAAACACTTAAAGAAAATAATTTTTGCAATTCAATTTAAAAGAAAAAACTTAAATTTAAAAGTTTAAAATTTTTAAAGTTTTTCTTTTAAATTGAATACTGAAGTATATTCATAATCTATTCATAGATTCTTTGTTACTGAAAAATATTATATAATTAAAAATCATCTATTCATTTTTGTTATTTGTTTTATTAAGACCACATTCAGCAAGTTTCAGGGCTTACTCCTTGTTATGCACTCAGAGATTCCTGTACCCTGGAAGTGCTCATGGCCAGGGCATACCTAAGCCTTTAGGGGGGTTCAGCCCACCAGATGTATCCTCAAAAGTTGGGTTTCCTCAAAAGGCCTGCTGTGCATGCCTTTTTCCCCTGCGTGGATGGTTGAGGAATTTCCAAAGAGATGCCTGGCAGTACATTTTCAACCAGTAATTTACTCTTTCCTTTGTATATATCAGGCAACATAGTGGCCTCTATCAAATAATTTGGCTCAAAAATTCCAGCAACAAAGTTTGTTTGAGAACCCCTTTTTCTGGATATAGTCAGTCCTAAAAGCAAAGACGATTTTTCTCTTTTCAGCTGCAGTTTCTGATAATCAAGGGAGTAAGCAGAATGCATCTTGACTACTGACCCTCCTTTAGAAATAGGGAAGCTCGTTCTTGGGGATTTGGTTCCTCCCTTCACTTAACCTCTAAAACAATAGAGTCCAGTTCAGAAAGATCAAGTTTCTAGATATTCTCTACTTCCTCCTAATCCTTCTCTCTTGTAACTTAGAATTTTTAAACTTGTCGCATTCCTGCCAGAAACGTGTTGACCCCACATTGTGTGTTTTAATTTATTTCATATTTCATATTCGGCCAGTCGTGCTCCCGCTTTCTTCTCATGAAGTGCTATGACCTATGAGAATTGCTGAGACGCAGCACGTCTACAGCAGTTGGCGCCCAACATGGGGCTTTTGAGGAAACCCATGGGGGTTAAATTAGTTCTACCCACCAGGAAAATCTGAGGATACATCTGTTGGGCTGAGCCCTCCTAAAGGCTTAGGTATGCCTTGGCATTCATGGTACCATAGAATGTTTTAGGGATAAAACCACATACAAGATAAGCAAGTTGCTTTCTGTCTTATCTTTCCTGCACCTGATGAAAAAGTCTATAAAATTGAATTTCTGAAGCTAAATTTTCTGAAGCAAATATTTTTTATGTAAAAGTTTTTCAGTTGCTTAAATTTCAAGATAGAAATTGGCTTTAAATCAGAAGTTATAAAACAGGTTTTATGAATGAATGACTATAAGATTTCTCAATTTTGTAACGTCAAAGTGAACTTTTTACTTTTAGAAGTCTCACACTATTTTCAATAATGAATATTTCAAAATTAAGACTGGAGAGCAAGTACAGTGGATAAGGTGCTTCCCTTACCTCAGTTAACCTCAGTCTAGTCCAGGGGTCTTCAAACTACAGCCCACGGGCCACATATTGTATTTATTCCCATTTTGTTTCTTCACTTCTAAATAAGATATATGCAGCGTGCATAGAAATTTGTTCATAATTTTTTTTTGTTTTTTTTTTTTTGTTTTGTTTTTGGTTTTTGGGCCACACCCTGTGACGCTCAGGGGTTACTCCTGGCTATGCGCTCAGAAGTTGCTCCTGGCTTCTTGGGGGACCATATGGGACACCGGGGGATCGAACCACGGTCCATCCTAGGCTAGCACAGGCAAGGCAGGCACCTTACCTCCAGTGCCACCGCCCGGCCATAATTTTTGTTTTTACTATAATCTGGCCCTCCAACAGTCTGAAGGACCGTGAACTGGCCTCCTGTTTAAAAAGTTTGAGGACCCCTGGTTCCTTGAACTGTCTGTGAATCCCCAAGCCCAGCCAGATGTGATCACTAGGCACAGGCAGAAGGAAGCTCTGTGCACAGTTAGATGTATCCTAACATCCTAAAAAAATTACCATAAGATAATATATATTGTAATAAATGATTTGCAAATGTAAGTATGAATTTGAAAAATATATTTGATGAGTTAACTCTTATTAGCATGTCATAGCATATAGTGTCGATCCAAGCTTATAATACAATATAACATTCTCATCTCTAGATCTTTACATGAATTTTATATCAAATATTCTATTTCTTCATTGATATTATTTATATATCTCAGATTTATAACTTGATGTTATTAGGTATTTGTTACTTAATTTACCATAGGCATTAATTTAAGGTGAGATCTGTTGTAGAAAGTATTATGCATTAAGAAATGTGAAAAATCATTAAATAAGGAAATGCATTAGTAATTTAATATATACCAATGGAAGATAGAGTGAAAGGCATTGTAGATTCTATATCAAATCCTAAATTTATTTTATCTAACAATGTTGATCAGACTTTTAGGTGACACATTTGAATCTTGATCTCTATAGATAATTGCCAAAATGAAAAGCAAAACACTATGTTTTATTAAAAAAACACCAACTCACTAATAGTTCTTTATTAATTATAAAGTCAGTTTTTTCTTTAATAACTTTAACCAATTATTAGGAAAGTCATATAAAGACTAAATGCTAGTGTTTACATTGCAAATGTTCTGTTTGAATATCCTTGCCAAGCAGCCAGAATTTTATACACAAGATTTCATTTTACTTAAACATTTTTCTACTATATGCTGTGAAACTCTATATGACCTATTTCTTTGAAATAAAATTTGAACACAAGTATTGATTCCTAAATATTGTAGCTACATATTTTGAAGTTGAAGGTGTGTGTGTATATATATATATATATATATATATACATATATATATCTGCATTCCAAAAATGCTAAATCATGGTTGGTTAAATGTAAGTTTCGATTAAGAAAAAAATCTAATCAAAACATTTTACCATGTTTGGGGAGCATCTCACTGAATTATGTTTATATTATTTTTTAGCACTTTAGATATTTTTGTCTCAGCACCACAAAATTGAGAAAAATATAACTTCTGGGGCAAGAGATCATTTTACAGTAAGCAAAAATTTGAAAAGATCCTTTAAACTGGAGAGTTTGGGAGGAAAAGACAAGTAACTCTAACTTCAGCATTCCTTGGTGTTTTTTTTTTCAAAAGTTTAACTATGAACAAATATACGTACACTATTTTTACAAAAAGATAAGCATGTATACTATGATTTTAGGTTAATCATTAATAAGGATTTGAGCATCATCATTACACAAGTGAGACAGACTTGCAGAGGTGATGACTGAGAGTGAGAATTTAAAATAAATAATGGAGAAGGAAGATAATGACAACCAGTTGTAGCCTTGAAAATAACTTTAGAGCTGGCATCTGCTAGTAACCTCACTCTAAATTTCAGTAAAGGGAACACCCATGAGTAACATAGAGAAAATGTTTCCTAAATATAAGAAGTGAATTTATGCAAAGCATGAAGCAATTAAATTATTAAGAAGAATTTTTAAATGATCCTTAATGCTCAGAACTTAGAGCCCTAAAAGAAAAAATAATAAAGGCCACATTGATTCAAGTCACCCTAAGAGAAAAATAATTCTGCTAGTTCTATACTTTTACTACGCTGAGCAATGTGTTTATATTTCAAGGAAGAATGGCACACTATGTCATTAGTTTATGTCCCAAAGGTCTGTAAACACTTATGCATCCCTATCAGAGAAGATTATTTTGCTTTAGGAAATATGTCTCTTTTTTTCTAAGGAGGGGAAAGTGAGATCTGTATAACAATTTCTCTGTCAGTTTGCAAGTTTATCCTATCAGAATTCTGATTCAATAACACAGACCCTTGTATATGCAGCTGGTAGCTATCCTCATTGCATAGGAAAGACTGGAGAAAGTAATGGTGCTACTCTTGCAATATTTCATATAACTGATCCAGAAATAAAGAGGAAGAAAGGAGAGATAGGTAATAAAGGAGTAATAAAAGGAGGGAGAGTGAAAGGGAGGAATGGAGGAATTAAGGTAGGATGAATGGGAGGAATGAGGGAAAGAAGGAAAGAGGGGAGACAAGAAAAAAGGGAAGGAGAGAGGAGAAATGAGAAAAAGAATAGTAGGTAGGGAGGGAAGAAAAGAGCCAGAGAAGAAGGAAATAAAGAACAGAGAGATAAAAAGGGGAGAGAGGAAGAAAGAAAGGAAGGAAGGAAGGAAGTGTGAAAATGAAGAAATGGGGAAGGAAGGAAAAAAGGATGGAGAGAAGGAAGGTGGTAGGAAGAAATGATGGTAGAAAGTAAGAGAAAAAAAGTAAGGCAGGCAGATAAGAAGAAGGTAGAAAGGAAGAGAGCAAGGGAATATGGACGGGAAAATTACGAGGTGAAGGAAAGGGAGAAAGGGAAGGAGGAAGAAAGGCAGATGGTAGGATGGTGTAGAAAGAATGGTAGGATGGTGTAGAAAGAATGGTAGGAAGGGAGGATGGAAAGAAGGAAGGTTTGGCAGGTTGAAGGAAGAAAGGGAGGAAGGAAGGGAGAAGAGAGGGAGTAAGAAAAAGAAATGGTAGGAAAAGGTAGGAGGGAAAGAAAGAAAAGAAGAAAGGGAGAAAGAAATTACAGGAGGGAGGGTGGAATGACACACCCATTCATTGTATCTAAAATAGGTTATATCATTGGCACAAACCTTTGTGTTCCTTAGTAATTTTAATGAATTATGTAGAGAAAGATCAAGACTCATTGCCTTTGCCCCTTATAGGTCCATGCCATCGGCCTTGGTATACATAAGTTAACTATTTTAATTTAAAAGAGAAAAATAAATAAGGTGGTCTTTTAGAGGCAAAAAAAACCTTCATTCTTAAGATTTACAGATTTTTATCTCCATCCTATCTCTCTTGGCTGCTTTCCCAGACATTTTATTGTCCAAGTTGATAGCCTGTACAGGCTTTTGACCTGGATATACTAGATGTTTCAAGTTTAACTCATTCTGCCATTGAATATGTCTCTTTAAATTTTATATATTCTCAGCTAGGATTTTCATGGATTTGAATAAATGGTTTCAAAAGAAATATAATATGATCAGGCAATTTGTCCCCTTCCATACTATTAACTGCATCACAAATAGAGCAAAAAATTGGATACTTAGAATCTTTCTCATTAGTCACTTATCTAAGACTTTCTTCCACATTAACTCTGTCTCTGTTAAAAATTCTTTTAATAGAGATATGCTTTTCATGAAAAGATTGAAGAAGCCAACTTCTCTGGAATTTAAGAAGAAAATTATTCAAGTTCAGAATGCTTGGATGATCTGAGTCGTTGATTAATTTATTGTATTCCCATTTCCCCATTTTTAATCTCAACACCAGAGCTTGCTTTTCTAAGCAAAGGCTTCTTAATTTCTTCCACTCACACCCCCATTTCTCTAAGGAAATATTTACATGCTCTAGGAATATAAGTACACAAAACAGGCATAGTCACACAATATTTATTGATAATAAAATTGAAAAAATAAAATATTTTAAATGGCCCATGTTAAGAAATGAGTGTCTATGTATTCCAGAATCTTCCCACCATAATGTTATCATTTCTCAGCAAAAATAAAAAATAAATTAGAAAAGATTTCCAGCGACATGTGACCTTAGTTTAACTTATTAAAATACATTGTTGTCACTATAATCCCTAATATTTTGTGTCCTTCTTTAAGAATTAAAAAAAATGAAGAGCCAATTAATTTGAACTGAACTGAGACAGAACTGAGATGACCTAAGGTGGGAGGTAGGTTGTGCAAGATGGGACCTTGGGACACTGGTAAAGGGACCTGTGCATTTTGGTGGTACATGTTAAAACACTGCATTATCACTGACATTATGATAAATTATACTGTCTCAACAAAAATAAAAAATGAAAAATAAAAAACAGTAGGTTTTCAAAAGAAAAATCATAATAACTCATCATTATAGTCAGAATATGAACTGATACAGACATTTTCAAGACAATTTTATTCTTGGTCTGTTTGAGTTTTCTTTTTGTTTTCCCACTCCTTGTTTCATTTTTATTTAAACATTTTGATATATCATTTTGTGCTTTTATTTATTTTTAAATTAAATATTGAAGTGACATTTATTAACAAGTGACTAAATGCTTATATACTGTAATAGTATATTTCAGTTTTACCATGATCATCACGATAGTATTAATAACCTTTGCCATTTTGCATAAGATCTTTGCTTTCTGCTTCCTAATCCAAAGCTAAAACACTTTTCTTGCAAACACAATTTGGGTTCAAAACGCACCAACATATATGGTCCTGAGTAACGCATGGAGTGATCACTGGGTCCAGATCTAGGAGTAAGCCATGAACATTACACAGGTGTGGCCAAAACAACAAAATAACAACAATAAAAATATAAGACTTTATAGTTATTAGTGATTTCTAACATATTTTTGCTTTTAAATATCTTCACTAAGTAACAAAGCATGTTTCTTAAAAGGAATACAATCCTATATCATAATATATTATAATAAAAAGCAAATTTATGAATTTATTTTTACTCACATGGAATAATGCTAAGAACATCAGTATTTCTTTAGGAAACCTCAAACACAGTATATATATGTATATATATATACAATATATAATTTTTGACATGTAAAACAAATTTCTAACATTTTCTTTTTTCTATAAATGTTTAAAATAATCTCTGGATTTTTATCTTTGTTGGCGTCCATGCCCACCTATACTCAGGGCTTCCTGATTCTGTGATTAGAAATCACTGGTATTTAACTGATAAGAACACATACTATACTTGATCTTAGCCAAAAGGCTGCTTTTTTCCCCCTTTTTTCCCTTTCTTCTTTTAAATTGATATTTATAACCTCTAGATGGAATCCTCCCAGTTATTTTTCCCCAAACAGAACCACATAACTTGAATCATCTTGTTCTGCTTGTAAACTGAGGGGTGGGGTGAAATGGACATAGACTGAACCAGGACCAGTTGTATGAACATGGAGTGGAAATAAAAAGTGATCAGACAGAAACACCAAACCCAAAGTCAATGATAACAGAATTGATACCAATCTACAACAACAAGCTAGACACAGAGGGGAGCAGTTATACTAGCAGTCCGTGGGGCAAGTAAGGGAGATATGGAATGCATGCTGGGAATAGAGGTGGAGGGAGGAAAGCACTGGTGGTGGGAATGGCCCTGATTTATTGTCACTATGTACCTTGAATATTACTCTAAAAGATCCATAACTCTTTGGTCACAATTAAAAATTATTTTAAAAAATCACTTCTGGTATTATGTAGGGAACTCTATAAAATATAATGCAAGTGAACTAGGGCTACATTAGTATTATTCAAGGCAAGTGCCTTAAGTACTATATTACCTTTCTAGTCCAACATTATTCTTCCCTACATGATGTTCATGAATAAGAAAACTTGAAAATAATTATTTAATTAATAAAGATAATGATTCAATAAACATTACTAATATAAACTGTTACTGAACAGTATACACACCATCAAATTCTTCCTTGAAAATCAAAGTGCTATCATTCACAAATTTGCTCTATTGATGTTCTAAAGAGCATAGATGATACGTTCTTTGAATGTTTCTTTAAAAGTCACTTTGTGAAGCCCGTGTTTAGCACTTAGAGATGCATATAGTTCATTATCTTGGTTACAATAACATGATAAAGGGAAAATAATCCAAAGTACCGGTTTACCTTAAATATTTATAAGATTGTTTTTGTGGTGGATCTCACCCTAATGTAAAAATTGAGACCTCTCAAAAGCTGAATGAAACAAATTTAATGCAGAGTTGCATATATTTCCTTTAGGTCAACGTTGGCCACCAAGTTGTTAAATGGCATTTAGTATCCTGAAAAAGTTAATTAGCTTCCAAAGTATTTAACATTCTTACTGAGTGACTTACTGGAAGAGTTTTGCTGATTATGGAATATAACATGAATATATTACAATTATTAAAAAACTAATTACAGAAAAATTATTTCATGACTTGACATTAGTTTGTGTGTGCTAAAGACATAGCATACTAAATTAATTCTTCCTGAGCAGCAGATGGCCATTGAGTGTCTAGGAAAACAGTGATTTACTGACTCATACCTGCCACTGTAAGACTCCTATTACTTGTGATGATAAACACTATCTCCCTCAAATAATTTTTTTCAGAATCGTTTTATGTAATTATGTCTGGTGTTACAAGTTTGACATATAATTCTAGTTCTATCTTGTGAATCAGTTTAGGCTTTTATTTTACAGAATTTGACATAATATATGTGAAAAAAACTGAAATGTATTACATTTTTCTGAATTTTGTACATCTCGGTGAAATATTTTCTGCAAAATGCTATTGTTTACAAACTCTTTGTTATTAATCTATCCCTTTAATATTTAGTACTTGATTTAAAATATATTTATAAGGTGCTTTACTAAGCTTATATTTAAGGTTATATAAAATGTTAAATTTGCATTTGTTTTGTCATAAACTTTGCAATAATGAGAAAGTGTAGTGAATAAATGGATTAAAAAGTATCTATCCTTTTAACTTTAGGGTTATTAAACAATTCTTTAAATAGTCAAATGCACTATGTTTTTACCATGTATTTATAAAAAAATCTTTATATTTTGCTATAATTATATTAGTTGAAATCTTGTCACAGGAAAAGGTATCACAGACAAAGACAAAAAAAAAAACAGATCATGATTTTGAAATTTCTCAAGTGCAATTCTTTAAAAGAATGTAAGAGAAGAAACATGAAAATATATACATTAAGAGTTTAGCAACAGGTATAACTAACCCTACTGATATAGTTCCTCATGTGTCTTCCTAATGCCTGAATTATTACACTGAGAAACGACATTTGTCAATTCTCAGTTGGTGAAGGTGGGGATAGGAGCAACCACTTAGCTTGTTCTGAGAAACTGTCTCCTTAGATAAATTAAGGTAAAACTCATTATTAAAGAATGCATTCTGGGAGAAAAGAAAAGCAAAGAAAGAAAATGGAGAAAACCATTGAACCATGGCTCACTGCTTTGCATGAATGGATCATAAAAGGATTAAAAGAAGGGGGGAAAGATATCAGAAAGTAGTACAGATCTAATAAATTCAACTCAGCTAAATTCAACTAAGTCCATAGTTTCCCATGTAAACATTGCATCAGATATTATGCATGTCTCTGCACAAGGACATTTTGCTTCTTCATTTATTAACTTCAAAGAGCCTCGGTAAAAGTGGGCATCTGCTGAAATGATGGTTAATTCACAGAACAAAATTTGGCTTTACTGACATATAATTTCGCTGTTGTCACAATATGCTTTCTATATATGCAGATGAGTGATGGTGATTTTTTAAAATAATTCAGCTTTCTGCTCAAACATTGCATTTCAATCCTAGTTCTTTGATTCTTATTTTGAAATGATAAACAATATTAAAGTAACAACCCAATATCCAGAGAAGAGATAGTGCACTCGCTCTCCATGTGAAAATGAATTGGATTCATAATAATCTCACCCAGCAAACTTTTCCTGAAGACAAAATAACATAATGAAACTGAGTTGCCTTATTCAGTAGCGCTACTTAAGGACAGAGTTTCCCTGTACCTAACCAACCACATTGAGCACTGTAAAGTCTCATGTAGTATGTTTAAGAAAAGATGTATCCAGAAAGATATTGCACTTTCGCCATTTTTTCTGTCTATAGAGCCCAAGGTGAAATTTATTCCACCAAATTCCAATTTAATATAAAACACCTAGCACAAGGATTTGGGGAAAGTAGAGAAGGATTTTATGGGATCAAATGTAAGACCTGACAGGTGTTCGGTTTATATTACGTTATTGATTCGAAGACTAGCAATAATTTACTACAAACTTAGGCATTGCATTGGAATGAACTGAATATACTTCTTGTGATCCTTGTATGTAAAATCATACTGATATACTCTCCCATATTTCATTTGACTTGGCATTAGATATAATGCAGTAATATATATGTACTAATTTTAGGCATAATGTATACTTTGTTATATATATTTTATGAATGCAGCAAAATATATATTTTGTTAGTAAGATTAAACATTTATTTGCCAACACATTTTATAGCCTGATTCTATACATTGAAATATAAAGCAAAATGTATATGTTGTGTAAAACTCATTATACTTATCAAAACCTCAAAACCTCATAGGTAAGGTTGAGTTCTGGAGAGGTATTTAATTATTGAATAAAGCTCAGTTATATATTCTAATCTGATACCATCTTCCTACCATATTATAGAACCAAAGTAAATTATATTTAAAAACACTTGTTATATGGACATGAAAGTTCAATCTTTAATCTCCCAGTTCAAGCCTTCAAAAATAAATAAAGTCTTCTATATAAAAATTTAGATATTTATTTTTATTTTTCATCTAATGTCTTATATAAATTACCTACTATTTCAGTTTTAATGTGATAAATGTTTCTTATTTTTAAATCAAAATTAATATGTATATAATTGACTCAAAGTGACTCTTTAATCATATAAAAGAGTTTGCTTCTATTTATTCATTTGTCAGTTGTCAGGCCACAGATCCCCAGAAATTGTTGGTTATAGAAATCATTTCTTTGCCAAATGGGTCTCATTATAATTTAGTTTAAAATGGTTAATTGGATTTTAAAGTGTAAGTAAGAAAAGTGAAGGAAGTACATAGTTAGAAGCTATATATTTTCTGTGAACCAATCTCAGAATTGATATTTAATAACATCATTTTATAATAAAAAATAATATTAACCTAATAAATTAGTGCCAAACATTACTTTCAAGATGAATTTGAAAAGATATAAGTATTCAAAGAAAGAAAATACACCAGAGAAAGACTCTATACTTCCTTATCACACTGATATTAATTGCCTAATAATATCTGTATGTCATAAAAATCTGTGACATGACTTATCAATGAATATTTTCACAAAGTTGTCAAATGATTTTATTCATAAAACTACCAAACTACATGCTTGAGTCTTGATCATTCATCCTATTGGTTAATATTTCTTTTACATTACCTATTATCTTCCTTCTTTGATATGGACTATCTATATATAAAAAACATTCTTTCCTAATTCTCATAAAACCTGTTTGGGAATTTGTCTCACCTTTGCCCTTCCCTACTTGTTACACTCATTTGATAATCAAGTTCTATGTCTTCACAATTATAAAAAACATAACTGCACATAACTAAAATACTGTTTGCTTAATTATTACAAACTGTTAAGTTCTTTTGAATTGCCCCTTATGTTTGCAACCATAATATCCTTCTAATTCTCAAATATTAGTTAAATGTTATATCCCCTTCCCAACTTCAATTGAAGCAAATCAGTTATATTAAATAAGTATCATAATTAATGATAAATTATTTAATGGGTAATTACTTAATCTAATTATTACATTAATAAAGTCTACACTAGTTAAACAGACTTGAGATAGTTTGACTCATTTAAATAAAGTCAGCCACACTTCAATTTTGCTGACTAATTAACTCAAGTTTAGGTATACATTCCTGAAATATATGTATTTACCAGATAAATTACAAGTTCCCTGTAATCATATATGTAGCAAACCAATAGAGGGTAAAAACATGGAGAAATTTTATCTGAAATATTAAAATAATGATTTACCTGGGCCAGAGTGATAATACAGCAGATAAAAATCTTGCCATTCATAAGGCCAACCTAGGTTCAGTCTCTGGTATCATATAATCTCCAAGCATCATCAGGAGTAATTCCTTAATGCAGAGATATAGTCTCTGAGTACTGCTGATGTGGCTCTAATTCCACCAAAAGTTGAAAAGTTATTTATATAACTAACTTTTTTATATCATTTGTTAGTACTCTTGGATAGAATATAAAAATATTTGTAAATAGGCATTATTTTGCTACAAAATACTATTGCAAATGTTTCTAGTAAAGAAATTTAGTGCATAAGCATTTTAGACAAATCAATATGACATGTGCTGAAGTTGTATATTGAAATTATCATGCATAAAACTAAGATTTAAGGTTATCCAGATGGAACATAGGAAAGATTTATATTTGAATCCATATGTTGCTGGAATTGAGTTGTAAATTCATCTTCATAGGTATATAAGAGTAAGAATGATATTTTATTTCCATTGGCAATTACCTTAGTGATGATTAATTTAGTCTAAATCACTGTAGGTGAGAAATAATAGAAAAATGTAAATCTCATAATTGTTTCATATACAATAAAAGTTAAATCATAAACTAAAAGTTGACTTTATTTTAAAATGAATTTAATTTAAAAATGTTATTGTTTATTATTTAAACATCATTATTTGAAAACCCATTATTCTCCATATAAGTTGAGTACTCTAATTACATTCACTGGAATTGAAAATTGTAGACATCATATTTATTCCCATATACAGAATATTCTGAGAAAGATAATGTTACTTTTATGCAGTTTCTTCCAAACATATCTTAGATGACTGTATCCATTAAGAAGCTGTTTCATTTACAATTTGAAGCTGTAATATGCAAAGTAATGTCAGTAACAGTATAAGAGACAAAGTATATGAAAAATTATGCTTTAAATTTTCTAAAATTAATGCACCATTCAAGAAAGTACAGTGGTTAGAACAGAGTTGTCATAGAGTTAGTTCAGAGTTAGATGCAAAGGGAAATCATAAAGAAATAAATGTATGAACTTTCCCAGGGAAAGAATTTTAAGATAAATCAGTATAAATAATTCTAGTAGTTTTTGGTAATAAATGGTTTTTATTGGTCTGATAACACAGTAGATGAGTTAGGACAGTTAAAATGCTGATTTCTGAGTGAGTTGGAAAAGATTCGGTCTAGCTAGTAGTATCATGTCAGGATTGGTTCTTTTGTAAGAAAACGACTTATTTCCAGGAAAGGTCTTACATAATCAAATAATGGGTTTGATTACCTGAGAGAAGCAGTTTATACCATCACCAAGACAATAAATGCCAAAGAAATAAACAAATATATATATTTAAATATACAAATGTAATTTTGCCTGTAACAAATGGATAGATATCAAGTACAATAATGATGAATCTAAGAAAGTACAGTTGGAACAGACATTATGCAAATTTAAAGATTAGGGCTTTCTCAAAATGAATAATAGACTAGGACCTCAAATAACTCAACCAAAGACAGAGAAGGAAATATCCAATTTGAAATACATTGTATATTTTTTGACAAAAATTCACCTTGTGATTGATTACTCAAGTCAAGTTTACTATGCATTATTTTTAATCTATTATTATTCAGTTTAAAAATGTTATTTTAGAGAAGTAAAGATGTGGCAGAGAGTGGAACAAAACTATAAATTGATTTATCAGTCTTATGCAAATTATTTTCTCCTAAATATGAATTAAATTTTTACTATTTGTTTTTGAAATGTGTTCCAAAGCAAAGACTGGCTGACCCAAATAAGGCTGATAAATTGTTGAATCAAAGACAGTAATTTTTTTTTCTGTCCACTTATTTACGAGACTAGTCTGAAAGAGGAAGGAGGCCTTTCATAGGAGACAGTTTATTGAAGATTAGTTGGTCTGTCAATTCCCTCTTTAGGAGGCATTGTTTGTAAAGCCAAAAGCTTCTCAAAGAGCTAGAATTGATTACACCACTGCAAAAACTTGATATGTCTTATCTCCTAAGGCATGAGAAGAGAGGATGTAATCATTTCTAGCTATATAATTCAAGAGAGGACAATGGAAAATGTGAAGAGTTGAAATGTAAAAGTCAGACACTGTTATTTGTCAGATTAACCTTAGTCCTACCCTAGAGCCACAGACTCGGTTAATGATAAGGCTCTCATTAAACAGATTAGATTTTGATGATTCTTCTTTCTCTCTCTCTTTGTTTTTAAATTTATTTTGGGGGCCTCACAGGGCTTGTTTTCATGTATTGCTCATGGCAGTACTAAGGGGGATCATATACCATGTTATGGGTTTAATGAGGTGAGTCATATACAAGACTTCAAGCTCTGCACCCACTACACCACACCCACTTGACTACCTCTCCCAGCTCTTAATTAATTTATTCTTATACTAGGATTATAGTAACTAAAAAAATAATCTACGTCTTTACTTTTTAAATTAATTAAGACAACTTTTCTAAAGAGATTTATGTTGGAGGTCATTTCATATCATTTTAACATTTGGTTAGAATATTTTAGAATATATAATATAACTGCTAAGCTAAAAAACATCAATACTGTACAAAAATATAATGAAATAGTACAATTAAGAAGGCAACCCCAGGGCCCGGAGAGATAGCACAGCGGTGTTTGCCTTGCAAGCAGCTGATCCAGGACCTAAGGTGGTTGGTTCGAATCTCGGTGTCCATATGCCCCTCCCCCATGCCTGCCAGGAGCTATTTCTGAGCAGACAGCCAGGAGTAACCCCTGAGCACTGCCGGGTGTGGCCCAAAAAACCAAAAGAAAAAAAAAAAAGAAAAAAAAGAAGGCAACCCCAATGCTTACTGTGCCTATGCAAAAAAAAAAAAAAAAAAAAGTGGGGGGAACGCCAAACCCTGCCACTCCAGCACCCATAATTTTTCTTGTTTTGTTTTGATTTGTTAGTTTATGACTTTAGTTTCCTTCTCTTTTTTCTTTAATTTTTCTCTTTTATTTCACTCTTGTATTTATTATTTAGAGATTTATTTTTATTTTTATTTGCCAGATCCATTTTTTCTTTTTTCTTCCATTTTTCTTTTCTTTCTTTTTTTCTCTTTTCTATCTTTTTTTTTTTTTTGGTAGTTGTTACCAATTTTTTTTCTCCCTTTTTTTCTTATCCTTTTTATCTCCAATGACGGTGGAATGAATGCTTAATCTACAACAAGCTGTAAAGTGGAGACCAGTTGCACTAGCATTCTGGGGGGTAGAGGAGGGAGATATGGGATGCATACTGGGAACAGGGGCGGTGGGAGGACAGCACTGGTGGTGGGAATGCCCCTCATTCATTGTCACTATGTACCATAAATGATGCAGTGAAAGATTTGTAATGCACTTTGGTTACAATAAAAATTAAAAAAAAAAAAGGCAAGACAGTCATATAAAACGAAATAAGTTTAAAGTAATAGAAACGACAAGAAGTATTTGTATTTATTCTAAGTAAAATCTTAGTATTATATTGTTTTATAAACTACTAAAATATCAGACAAACAAAATATACTATTTAAATATAAAAGTGCAATACACGTGTAATGCATAGAAATATAAATAGAAATATTAGAAGTAGAAATAATAAAAATATTTTATTATATAAATACAAAGATATTCATGAATTTAAATATATTATTTTATTTTTTAACAACCCATCCATATACAAACACTGTGTGTGTCATAATGACATAATGTCAAAAAGACAGTGTCCTCCCTATTTAATGTAAATATGTAAGTATTTGGTTCAAAGAAACTCATATTAATTTCTTTGGCTTTGCTGTTATTTTTACATACTTATGAAAATATTTTCTCATGTAAATAGAAGATTATTTCATTATTTTTAGTAAATAAAGAAAATTGAAGTACATATGTCAAATAAAATCAAACTTTTAGAATTTGACTACAGAAATGAGGATATAGATAGAGGGTGTTTATTTTTATTTTTTGGTGACCTATATCTGGTCTCAGGCCTTACTCCTGGGTCTACACTTAGTGATCCACATATAGTGTGCTCAGGGGACCATGTGCAGTGAGGGGGAATAGAACCCAGGTCTGCTGTAGTATTGCTCTAGTCAATTGGAAACTGATAGCCATAAAGGCATTGTTAAAAGTTGAAAATGGTGCAAGAGAATTGAAGGGGTAAACAGTATATGACTTTTGATGTAAATATATTTACACTATTTTTGTGGCTATGGCATGCTACCTTTATACCTTTAAGATACATAAACTTATATAGTTATCTAAAAATTAAATTATATATAATATAAATATTATATATAGGTGTATGTTTAGACATTTTTAAAACTCTCTCTGGCCAGGAATATACCATAGCTTAGTTGTCAAAGAATATACTATACTGAGTTCTAACCCTGACACCATATCCATATAATATCTGAGCATATTTTTAGTGCAACACTACTGAACCTTCAAGGACAGAACTAGTGGTCCCAGGCAATATAAGACCCAAAGAGCATGACATCCTTTGACCATAGCATTGAGCCCTCTGGTTTGTTTCAAAGGAATTACAGGACATGGCACTGGGGAAACGAGCACTGTTTTGAAGTTGCAAAATAAATAAATGAGCAAACAAGCACATAAGAAAAAAAATATTCTTTTGATTAATATTTTTTTGTAAAATTCACATCTGAGTGGAAAGTTTCCTGGAACCATAAAAAGACCTTGGGTTGTGTAAATGAGTGAGCATGGAGCCTGTAGCTGTTCCCATGACAGTATGCTTCAAGGGTGGAGAAACCCTGTATCTCTTAGGCCAAGGGAATTCCCGCATTAATTTCCCCAATATTTACTATGCGTATGCAGAAGGAGGAGGAGGAAGAGGGGGAGGAAGAAGAAGAAAAAGAAGAGGAGGAGGAAGAGGAGGAGGATAAGAAGAAGAAAAGGAGAAGAAAGAAGAAGAAGAAGAAGATGAAGAAGAAGAAGAAGAAGAAGAAGAAGAGAAGAAGAAGAAGAAGAAGAAGAAGAAGAAGAAGAAGAAGAAGAAGAAGAAAAGAAGAAGAAGGAGGAGGAGTAGGATGAAGAAGAAGAAAAGAAGAAGAAGAAGAAGAAGAAGAAGAAGAAGAAGAAGAAGAAGAAGAAGAAGAAGAAGAAGAAGAAAAGAAGAAGAAGGAGGAGGAGGAGGAGGAGAAGAAGAAGAAAAGAAGAAGAAGAAGAAGAAGAAGAAGAAGAAGAAGAAGAAGAAGAAGAAGAAGAAGAAGAAGAAGAAGAAGAAGAAGAAGAAGAAGAAGAAGAAGAAGAAGAAGAAGAAGAAGAAGAAGAAGAAGAAGAAAGAAGAAACAACCCTTTTTTTAGAAGTTGCTGGTCTGTTTTGTTTTTGTTTTTGTTTTTTTCTCTTTTTTTCTGTAGCTGATGGTTTTTGGTTTATTCTTTTTGTAATTTTGTTGTTACCCCCTCATTGTTTTTTGTTTGTTTTGTTTTGTTTTGCTACCTTTTTCTTTTTCTTTTCCCTTCCTTCTTCTAAATAGATATTTATAACACCTAGATGGACTTACAGATTTTCCTCTTTTCTGTTTGCCTTTTCCCCCCTCCCTCCCATGGTACCAAGACCAGACAGTTGAATGTTCATTTAGTGGAAATAAAAATCAGACATGTGGGATGCATGCTCGGAACAGGGCAGGATGAAGGGCAACACTGGTGCTGGGAATGCCCCTCACTTGTGCCTTAAATATAACTGTGAAAGAATTGTAATTCACTTCGACCACAATAAAAAAAATCCTCATCTGTAAGCTTAACACAGGAACATAATTCCATAAAAAATAAATGTCAACATCAAAACTTATACTTATTATTATAATGAACACACAATGTAATTTTTTGCACAAACCATCATGGTCTGTGAATTAATACTATATCTCCAAAGTCAACGTTTATTTAACGTGAGTATATCAATGATATTTTTATAGTGAAGAATCATATAGTTGGTATGACTTTATGGTGTAATTTTGAAAACATCTTGGTTTTATTAAAATACTTTGGAATTTAGCTACATTAACAGCATATTATCAGTTGTGTTATTTGAATAATTTAAAATAGTTTTGAATGTTTCCTTATTTTTTCCTGTACACATTTGGAGACACATTTTTCAAATACTGAGGACTTAATATAGACTTACCAATATCTCATGGTATTAAATTAAAGTCAATATTGCTATTATTATCATAAGGCTTTTAGATAGAAAATACTGCATGCAAGAAAAACTGTATGAACTCACCTATAAAATTCAAGAGTTTATGATACAACCATAAAACCATGGTACAAAATTTACCCAGAATATAAAAATATATTAGTGAGATTTTTCTCCTACTGACAGTTAACTAGCCATTGAATCAGAAGATAAACTTCTCTACTCTTTGTTTCATTGTTATTTGCTATCTTCTCACCTTTCTAATGTTTCTTGCAAACTCAGGATTGTCAGAGGCTGATAAATTGGTGCTTTCACTTAGACCATCTCCCTTGCCCTCTAAATCCCCAATCCATCTACTACTACTGTCTGTGTTTCCTGACTATAAAGCTTTGTAGGATATTCTGTCAGCACTATTCTGCTAAATGAGAAGGAAGCAGGTTTTCTACTGCAAAATTTGTGAGCATTGAAAAAAACCCATATTCTTAGCATTTTCTTTTACTTGTTCACTTTATCTTTCTATTCCTCTGTCTAAGCTATAATTAATTATCTGATTTTTAATTAGTTCTCCCCTTATTGTAGTTTGTGATAGATTATTTTTCTGTTATAAAGCACAACACTAATGATATTCTGCAATGGGGAATTTGGTAAACATAAAAAGGAAAAGAATATTACTCTTCTGAGGTTATTATTAACTTAAATAATTCATATAGCAATAATTGATTTATAGGTAAAAATATGAGTATTCACAGAATAAACTCTATGATATAGGTATAATTATAATTATAATATCTTATTTTATCATTTAACTAAAATACTTAATGAAATTAAAAGTGACATACTAAATAATTTGCCATAAACCAAACTATCTTCAAGTTTAATATAGATAGTTTTAATAAATTTAAATTTTGTTCTATTTAAGTACAGTATTATCTATGCTATAATGTTAATTATAGCATGAAGATATATAGATATGGCTGGGAAAAGCCTGGAAAATGAATTAGAGATAATACCTATTTATAGCAGATGCTTAAGTTAAAATGTCCTAACTTGAATTCTTGCTGTTTCTAAAAGATAAAAGCTAAGATGTTTTTTTAATGGGAAAAATAAAAATGTTCCGGTTATAAAATTGTAATTTTGTTAGCCAGTTGCTGTTTTATTAAATTGTTTATATTACAAATTATTATTTTCTATTATTTATATAGAGACATTTTAATTTTAATAGTCATTTTAAATACTTAATGTTTATTTCTTTATTCCATTTACCATTATAAGTTATATAAAATATAGTCAGTTTGCAGTCATATTTCAAATAAATTTTAAATTTTCAACCTATAACAACTAAATAAATGTTGTGTATTTTCTGTAGGAATTTTCCTTCAACTAATTTTTTTAGGTGAACTGTGAGCTCTGAATTATAAAACAAAGTTTGACAATATAGATGATTATCTCTATAATATTTGTTAGTTTCCTTTTTAATTCAGAAAGAATTTCACACTGTTTCAAATACTTGATTTAGACATTCTGTTTATCCATATAAATATTAATCAAGTACTTCATAGGATGGTTATATAATTTGTTTATCCTATTATTCTAAATATATGTGATATTTATACTACACTAAACAAGTTTGAAGGAGTATATAATTAATACATCCATGAGAATTCTATTTAAAACACATTTCCTAATCATGATTTCAATCCTATATATTTGGCTCTAATACCTAGCAAATATATGCTCTTAAATAATGTCAAAAATGCAAATGAAATGATTTTTGCATGAATTAAAAATTTGGTTACTGTAATATAATGTGAAAGTTCAAAACTACGATTTTATATCCAAAATCTGCATTACTCTCATGTTGTATGTATATATGTTTATTCATGTGCATATATGTGTGTGGTATGTATAAATATATTTGCCTTTAGTTAGCAAAGGTCAATATAACCACGTTGGTGACATATGCATGTATTTATGTAATGGAAGATCGCTTATTTAAAATCATCTGAATCTTCTCAGCCCTAACAAAAGATTTTTTTTTGTTTGTTGTTTTGTAGGGAAACACTGAAGAAATTTCATCTTTTTAAAAATGGACTCATTATTTAAAAAATCAAACACTGGCTTTCTAATTGAATCTACATTCTAAAAAAACCACCAAAATTATCTATTTCTTTTTCCAAATTTAAAACTACTTTTAAAAACAGCTAAAGAATTTTTTTGCTTTGTGATCTTTAAAGGTTTCTTACAAATAAATATGTGATTAGCATTTCAGATAAGTGATTTATTTTTTTCCTGACTGCTAGAAGAAACATATTTCAAAGCAAATGACTACCATGGGTTCACTATCTAGAGAGTTTTCTAAATCATTGTTGTTCCTCAGAGAAGCATTTCTGCTGTTTCATTTCTCCACTGAGTATTTTGTCATTATCAATTATAGCCTACACAACAAGATTTCTCTAACATTTCAAATATTGTTGGTAAGACTGTGAGATTAGTTATTTGTTGCCCCCAAACATCCAGTAGTTTCTATTATTTTATTATGCTATAAACTTTGACTGGTTTGGTTGTCCTTACATCTATGGACAATATATCTTATGATTTCATTCTATTGGTTCCAAAATTTGAAATATATTCTTATATGTTTTCTATATATAAATAAACTATGAAAGCATAATTGGTAATTGAAGGATTTATTTCATTTATTTCAATTCATTAACCCATTTTGAAGAGTCACATTTTTTTAGCATAGTGATTTTGAACATTACTAAGTTAAATAAAATATCTTGCAAATAGTAAATATACAGGAACATATGCATTGGATGTGCCTGAAGAATTTGCACAGCAATTCCTAAACAAAAATATTGGTGTTTAATTTTTTCTCCTTTATTTAAAGAACATAAAACTCAGGGAATTCCTTTTGCGTTTAAACAGGAATAAAAAATGAGACAACATTTTTAAAAGAGAGCCTATAAATTAGAAAAAATGTCAACCACACATCAAACTCTAAATTAGTTTTAAAATACCTTGTATTAGTACATTTCACACTGTAAATGAATATGGGTATCTAATTAATCAATATTTAAAGTTTACTGCATCAAAAACTTTTTTGATAAACCATGTAGTTTTATTTTATGAATATTTAAGTTCAATAAGCTAGTGCTTATTAGTATTCAAATAGTCTTATATTAAGCCTTGATTTAAATACTAGTTTGTAACCATTCTAATAAATTCAGAAACAGTCTTAGAGAAAAAAAAGTATCAGTTTGACCCTGAATCATAGATGAACCAAATGACTACTCATATGGGCATTGCTAGCATCTGCTGGTAAACTCTGAGCTCTTCCACTTCTGTTGGCTCTGTAACACATTAAAGTCTGAAGTAGCTGACCCTGAGCAGTTTCCTTCAGCAGAAATTTGGCAAAAAGGTTAGGAGCTGTCAGTGATTATTGCTGTCATTTCATTTAAGTGAGTTAAGATTCATATAAAGAATCATGAACAAACTAATGTCACAAAAATGCAGGGTCAAATAAATAGTAAGAAGGTAGTAGAGAGATAATAGAGATTAGGGTGCATATACTGTATACCAAGGTTCAATAATCATCAGAGGTCCCCTAAGTACCTCCAGGAATGGTCCTTGAGGACAGAGCCAAGAGTAGCCTCTGAGTATCACCACATTTGATGCAAAAGAGAAATAGATAGATAGATGATAGATGATAGATAGATAGATAGATAGGTAGATTAGATAGATGATAGAAAGATATATAGATAGATAAATAGATGATAGGTAGATAGAGCTATAGATGATGATGAAGATAGATGATAGATAGATGATAGATGATGGATAGATAAAGATAGATGATAGATAGATAGATAGATAGATAGATAGATAGATAGATAGATAGATAGATAGATAGATGATAGATAGATAGATAGATAGATAGATAGATAGATAGATAGATAGATAAAGCTAGGTAGATAAAGTAAATTCTCACTGAACTGTAGATTAGAACTAGTAAGACTAAAAGAAATTCAAGTGAAACAGTCACTAAATCTTAACATTCTCATTCCAGAACAAAATTTCTTTTCTCATAGTCTCTTGATCAAAGTTAATCTTACATCCAGAGATGAAGATTAATCATTCAAGAGGTGAGTCACAGATAAGGGGGAATATTTAAGTAGTTTGAAGCTACATGTTTGCTCCACTTTTCTTGTTTGAAACTATTAGCCTAAAGCTTACCAAAACTATGCAAAAGACAAAAGGTATATCCATAGTTTAATTAATAATACAAACAATACTAAAATAGCTGCTTTTCATGTTTAAGATAAAAAACAAATACAAAGCAAGGGCAGAGAGAGAGCACAGTGCTCAGTTTACCCTACTCACTTTGTGTGTGGCTAACAGGTTAAATATCAGTACTACATATGACTCTAAAAGTGCCAAAAATGACCTTTGAGCACAGAGATAGGAGTAAACCTTAAAGCATTGCAGAGTATGGTGCCAAAATAAACAAAATAATACACAAATATGTATGTAATTTAGTTTTATTTTGTTTCTTTGTGCTTCTTTGTAATGTTTATCTCATTTATATTTATATTCTTTGCCTAATTTTTGCAAATATTAATCAACAAATGTGTTTATCCTACAAACAAAAGTATACTTTTTTCAGAGAACACCTATCTATAATCAGGAAAAGGCTGATAATATATGTAATATATGTAGGAGTTTCTACTTGTATCCCCAGCATTATAATGTTCCCCAATTATCACCAGGAGATACCCCCAAATATCATGTCTCTCTTTTAAAAATCATGCCCCTTAAATAGAAAATATATACTTTTTAATTTTTAGAAATTGTGATTTACTATACTGGTCATGATACAACTTTATATATATAACATACTAACAAGACACATCCCACAACAATCTCAGCTTTCCTACAACATGACCCTGTGGTCCTCTCTCCTTTACCCTCCTTTCTTTTGCTCTGATAAATTCAGTTCTACAGTCAAGTTCTCAGATGCTGTTTTATTTGGTCACTTTTATTTCTTCTCTTTATGTCCGTATGCCCTACATTTGCCATTCTGCATCTTTCCCTTACCACAATGCCCATCTTGCTCTTCCTAAATGTACTCATTTTTGTACAGTACGAATAAGCCAGGTAATTTTATTAGTTTAGTTAAAATGTAAGTTCCTAGGTATCTTCTTCAAATCAAAATAGCAATGGAATTTGGGTGACAAGATAATTGGACTGAACATATTTCATCTTCAGACATATAATTTGTCATGTAGCAATGCCACCTTGGAGGGACTTTAGAAAATTATTTTTATTGAATAGAATGTTTGCTTTTTCCTAATTACACACATCTACTTGTGGTCCAATTTAAATCATCAAAACACATTTTAATAAGCAAAGAATAAAAAAAATGAACATTTTGAGAAATAAAAATGAGATAATCAGAAGAATCAAACCACAGCAAGACTAATTGTGTCTATATTCTATTTCAGTTCAGAATTTTTCTGAATTTATAAAATTTTAGCTTCATATCACTCTGAGTCTTGATTGCCTAATGCAGGGGTCTCAAACTCAATTTACCTGGGGGCTGCAGGAGGCAAAGTCGGGGTGAGGCAGGGCTGCATAAGGGATTTCACAAAAAAAATTCCTCAAATGTCATTATTAACAGTTTTAATTATTTCTTCTGAACATGAATAGAACATTGAGTGAAGATCATGAACAGATCTTCTGAACATGGCATCTTTTACTTATTCCTTGCTGCAAGAGACCTGACAGCGCTTCTTCTCACAAATCTGAACCACATTTGGCTTTAGAGAGGAAGCAGTTGAGACCCTCAGTATGGCTTGAAGATGATCATCATTAAGTCTAGACCTGTACTTTGACTTATTGAAGTTCAATGTGGATAATAACATTTCACACAAATATGTGCTCCCAAAAAGGCACATAGTGCACTTGAATATTCGGAAAAGCTCAGGGAAGTTGGGGGGGGGGGCAATTCTCTCACAAATTGCCCATGCATGTCTGCTTCTCCACTAATCTCCCTGAACTTGGCTTTGAGATCAGAGTTGCATTGCAGGTCAATGAGCTCCATTTGAAGCACAGGAGGGGCATCTTGCACATCAAAGGAAAAGGGGTCCACAAAAATGTGGAAAGTGGCTCTGTGCTTTTTGAAGTCTGCAATCTGTGATCAAATTCCTTCTCTAGCTTAAAAATAGCATCAACATATTTCTCACCACTGAATGGTATGCCTGCATCCACAAGTTCCTTCCATGCTGGGATATGGCAAAGGTTTGTCTGAGAGAGCTGGGATTTCCATAACACAAGTTTTGTGGAGAATGCTCTCACGTTGTCGTAGGCAGCACTGATAAGCTTCCCTAGGCCTTGTAACATTTTATTTAGTACATTCAGCTTATGTGTGATGTCAAGAAGAAAAGATAAGTCCATAAGCCATTTGTGATCACTCAACTCAGAAACAGCATTCCCATCCTTCTCCATGAAGGCTTTCACTTCTTCTCTCAACTCAAAAAAATCTTTTCAGGACATTTCCCCAGCTGAGCCAATGTACCTGGGTGAAATAGAGCATACCTCCATATTCTGACTCCATTTGTTCTAAAAAAGCACAGAACCTCCTGTGCTTTAAGCCCCTGGATCTGATTTGGTTAATGCATTTCACAACAACAGACATCACATTGTCACACGGCAGGCATTTACTGCAAAGGGCCTGCTGATGGATAATGCAGTGAAGAGCAATGGCCTTCTCTACACCCTCCTCTTCAAGTTTTTTTTGAACAAGTGCCACCAGTCCATTTTTCCTCCCTGTCATTGATGGCACTCCATTAGTTATTATTCTAACAAACCTCTTCCATGGCAAACCTGCATTCTCAATGGCATCACACAGATGCCAAAATATCTCATTAGCTGTGGTCTGGCCATCCATTGGAATTATTGTGAGCAGCTCCTCTGTCAATTCAAAATTGCAATCAACACCACAGACATAAATTGTGAGCTGTGCAGTGTCTGTTATATCTGTGCCCTCCTCAAGAGCTACTGAGTATGCATCAAAACATTTGGCTTTCTCACACAGTTGATGATAAATGTCACTTGACATGTCAGAAATGTGCTTTATCATAGTGTTAGCAGAAAGGCTGATTTAGCTAAACTGACCTTTCTTTTCAGGACAGATAAACTGGCAGCCTGTAACATGCATTTTTTTTAACAAACTCTCCTTCTGTGAATGGTTTCCCTGCCAGAGCAATCATCTCACGAACCATGTAACTAGCTTCGACTGATGCAACATTCTCTTTGGTTGCTTTCTTGAAGAAATTATGTTGCCTCATTAGACATGCTTTAAGACTGGCAACCTGCTTGGCCCTCTCATTTCCTTGATATTTTGCACATTCCTCAACATGTTTAGTTGAATAATGGCGTTTCAAGTTGTATTCCTTGTGCACTGCAACTTTCTCTGAGCAAATAAGGCATGTGGGGATGCCCCTGTGCTCAACAAAGAAATACTGCATCTCCCACTTTTCCTGAAATTGTTTGTGCTTGTCATCAATCTTTCTCTTCACTGCAGGCTTTGATGAAGTCATGATGAAGGTATGACAAAATCTAATTCTGTAATAAATTTCTCTCCCTTCTCTCCCTTAGGCCTCCCATAATGCAAGGGACAGCAGGCAGGAGCAGCGGAAATGACGTCTGCACTAGGCGCAAAGTATTCGCGATTATCCGCTTACTGAATATTTGCAATTAAAAATCGCATTAGTAAGAAAAAATCACATTAAACATTTGCATACCCTGAACGGAACTACTTGGGGTATGCGAATGTTTGATGCGATCTTTTCTTACTAATGTGATTTTTATTGCGATTATTCAGTAGTCGAATAATCGCGATTACGGAGGGCCGCCAGTTTGAGACCCCTGGTCTAATGTGATTATGATGGCATTATTGACATAATAGAATTTAATCATCTTATATACAATCATGTAGAGAGTAAATCAGTGAGTTACTTTCTTTTCTTTATTTCTTTCTTTCTTTCTTTCTTTCTTTCTTTCTTTCTTTCTTTCTTTCTTTCTTTCTTTCTTTCTTTCTTTCTTCTTTCTTTCTTTCTTCTTTCTTTCTTCTTTCTTTCTTTCTTTCTTTCTTTCTTTCTTTCTTTCTTTCTTTCTTTCTTTCTTTCTTTCTTTCTTTCTTTCTTTCTTTCTTTCTTTCTTTCTTTCTTTCTTTCTTTCTTTCTTTTCTTTCTTTTGAATTTTGGGGCAACACCCGGTGATGTTTAGGTGTTTCTCCTGGCTATGCGCTCAGAAATTGCTCCTGGTTTGGGGAACCATGTGAGACCCGGGGGGATAGAACTGCAGTCCTTCCTAGGCTAGCACCAGCAAGGCAGATGCTTACCACTATGCACCTCCACTCTGGCCCCAGTGAGTTACTCTCTCATGAAAACTAATCAAGCTTTTAATAGTGAAACCCTAATTTTGATATTTAATCCTATCCCTTAATTGTGTGGGTTAGTAACTTAAATTTCTTTATTATGTGAATATCATTACATGCAAATAAGAATATTTCTTCATAGAATTTATGTTGTATTATGTAAAAGCATAGTACCTTATACGGAAACTAAAATTTTTCTAAAGGTGAGATATGTTTTTAAATTATACATTGTAAGTCTCAGTAGTGCAAATATTTGCTTTTGAATAAAATGGGTTACATATTTTAATGAAACAATCAAACCATTAAAAAAAGTAAAAGAAAAAAATGAATGAATAATGCCACAAACAACTTATTTCTGGTTCTGCACTCAGAAATCTCTGCTGGAGGGCATTAGAAAAACTTTATGGTACCCTGGATCCAAATCAGGTCAGGAAGGTAATCATCATTCAAATTGTACTAACTTTGTGGACTCAAAAATATTTTTATATTAAAATTAAAATATTATTTAATGATTCTTATGTAATAATAAATGAACAATGTAAACACTTTGTGAGCTAACTACAAATATAACAATAATAATATAGTATAAAATATAATATAATATATAAAATATATAAAAATAAAATATAATATATAAAATGTATTTTATATATTATATTATCTTATGTTATAATATTATCATGTGTTGTATATTATATAATAATCAATATAATAATTTATATAATATCTATAATTTTAATATAGAAAACAAATAAAAATGAATGATTAGACTTGATTGATTTTTGTGCAATATTTCTTTTGTAAAATAAAATTGTTGCTTTACATCTATAGTTGAGATCTATATTTAAATGTAGATTACCAGATATTCTAAAACGGGAGCCATTATCACATAGGATGTCCCTGATATCATCTATCCTTTTTTCCCTGAACTTTTAATATGTTTTTTTAAGGGCATGACAGACACATTTTTTGTTTGTGAAGAATGCCTGCATAGATGAGTATGCACTTAACCTAAGAACATTTCCATTTACATCTCTTGGAATTATGAAAAAATGTATTGGGATGTTAACACTGCCTACATTGCGTAAACTACATGTTCCTTAAAATAAAATTCACACTTCGGTTTCTCTCTTAAATATTAGATTACAATTTGCTTCATTGAATTACTAATATTCAAACTATGTATAAAAATGAGGAGACAATGAAATAATGTAACTTTTCATAAAATACTTGTATTATGCTTATATTTTGTGTTTTTGATTGAGTTTTTGTGCTATTTGAATTGAAATTTTAAATATAAAGTGCATTTTGAAACAAAGCATATTTAAGTGTTTAACTCTTGTGATGGTTCTTGGTTTAATAAATACTCCATTAACACTATTTTAATTAGAGTTTAGTATAGTTCTGTTCTAGTAAAGTAAAATGTTTAAATACGAAAGCAGCAATACTTTTATTAACAATAAATTTTCTGGACTTGGTCTTGGATGCCACACAAAGCGGCAGCTTTGGTGGAGATAACAGACATTCTGCAGCCTAAAGGCCTGCAGGAAGTGGCAGAACTTCCCACCCAGATCTTGGCCCAGTTTGTGGTGGATTCTCAAAAGACTAGCTGCTCCGTAGCCAGCTGTAGGTAGTAGACTTCCTGCAAAACTTCTTGGTTCAGGAGAATGCTTCTCCAGATCAGGATTCCATGGTTTCTGAAGGTACAAGCCATCAGAAGGCAACTGAAGCCAAAGAGCAATGAAAAGAACTGAAGGCCACCTACCAAGAGCATGTGGACGACATCACAAGTGCTTTGGTCCTTTCCAAGCTGGGGGAGACTCAAGAGAAGAGGTTCAGCTCCAGGAAGCTCTTGGCCAAGAAGCAAGTTGCAACGGAGAAATACAGAGCAGCCCCAAAGCAGTGGTGTTTGAAACAGGAGAAACATCTGATTTCTCTGGCAGAAGTTCCTGAACAATTAAGGGAGCATCATACACGGACCGAACAGGCCCCAAAGAGGCTAGAATAGGAACTTGAAACCCTGAAACAGAAGGCAGGACAGGATCAAGACAGGCTCTAGAGGCAGGAGACCTTTCTTCAGCTGTTGCCCATCCTGTAGGGTAAACCGCTCTTCCCAGACACAGAAAGAAATAGCTATCGCCATAGGTAAACTTTCCTGAGGATTAAAGCCCTAGAAGCTGACCTAGTAACAGGAGAACATTAAACTCATTAAAGTAAAAACTGGAGAATGTTCAGTACTAGGAATGAGAAGAGGGACAGATAAGAAAGCAGAAAGAAGGTGGGTGAGATTTACCTGTGGCTTTATCTACTGCTCATACCTTGTGCTCAAGGTAATCATTTAAAATCTGCCAGAGATAAAATCGTGGCATGGATTCCCTAGAGAACATGAGGCCATGAGGAAGAATCCTACAGTAGGTCAATCTCTCTCAGGCCTGATAGTCAATAAGAGGTATGAAGGGAAGTGGTGTCTCTGGTTTACATCTATCTCAGCTGCTTGGAGTGGGTGGAAGGTTTTACAGATTAATCTTATTTGAAGCTTAGTACTTCATCCCCATGCTTAGCTCTGTGTCTTTCTTCTTATCTTCTTCCCTGACTTTGTGTGGCCTTTTCACTTTAGAGTGGACTATGATACCACAGTACAGCCTTTGACAATTCTTTGGAGTTAGGTTTTGGATTCTGTTGATTAAAAGTCTTGGTACTTTCTTAAAAATATACAAGTTTTCTTTACTGAATTGTCATGTTATTATAATATTTTAGTAATAAATGTGAAATTTTCTGTTCAGAAAATAATAAAAAGTAATATATAAATATAACTTAAAACTATAATAAAGATCTACTTACATAAAATATAGGAATTTATAAAATGTGGTATGCACTATTTTAAAATTAAATTATGTTTTTATAATTAGAAAAGTTTTTTTAAAGAGAGAAAGAAGGAGAGAACAATATAGTAGAGGCTGACTTAGGAGGGATCAGGAGTGTAGCTGGACATTTATGGCAAAAATGTGCTTTGGTGAGGAGTGTTAGAGTATTGCATGACTGAAACTCAACATGACCAACTTTGTAACTGTGTATTTCACAATGACACAATTTAAAAAATTAAAAGACCTTATGAAAGTATTTAATAACATCACAAAATTACTCAATGGTTGTGAGAGTTTACTATAATCATAATTAATTCATTAAATTTTTCAAAGAGAATTAGTAACAATGCAACTTATATACACACAAATTTAATGGTGATAGATCCTATGACTTAATTTCTTAAAATAATCACATTGCAAAGTTCTGCGTACCCCTGATTTCACTGATCAATTTTTATTGATCAATGCACAGAATAATCATAAGAAAACATACATATGCATAATACATGATATATCTTCAGTAACTTATTCCAAACCACGATGCCTAAATGGAAAAAGCAAAGTAAAGATTGAGAAGAATATCTTCCTTAGGGGTAGGCAGTTGGTTGGGTTGGTGGGAAACAGGAGGTAACTGGGGAAATTGGTGGTGGACGGGTGTTGGAGCACTGAGGACTAAAACTTTTAAACTTTGTTTCTCAGGGTGATTTTATTACCAAAAAAAAAAAGAAAGAAAACATACATATTATTATTTATTTTTGTTTTGGTGAACAAAGGGGCAATTAGACGAGTGTCATTTAGAAACCAATTAGAATGCAAGTCTCTGAGATTAAGAGCTTTAAAACATCGTGATGATCTGCTTTTGCAGTAAATTGTGGTTGTCTATATCTAATGTTGGAGAGTAGAGCTAATTAATAAAAACTGTTAATATAGACTTCATTGAAGACTAAACTGAACAGTACATATCACTTGATTCTTAGTGAGATTTCTTCATTAATGTGAAAGTGCAACAGTCTACACAAGATTACTGAGTTCAGATTCAGTTCTCTCCTAAATTGAATTATTAAAATAAATATAATCTTGTTCAAAGCCATTTTATGCATGAAAATACTGACTTTGAAACATATAGTAAAGAAAATTACATATGAAAAAATATTAAAATTTGTACGGAAAACAAACTAGTAAAATCAAAAATAGACCTTTCTATTTTTAAAATGACAAAGTAAATGTACTATTGCAAGAACAAATATACTCTTCAAACAGCAATGCTTATCTAATAGAATGGAAAACATTCTTTTAAATCATTAAATTAGTAAATGCAAGAGGAGCAAGAAAAATACTTAGGTTTTCAGTAAAAAGTTTAGTTTTCAAAAATTCTAAGGAAGAAGAAACTTATAAAAGAACTGCTATTCTTTATAGATTGTCATATAACATATTGTTATATTAGCGAATCTTGCCAGATCTTTGTTTTTTCTTTATAAAGTTTAAGTATCTCCTACACATCTGTTTAATTTATATCCTTATTGTTCAGCTAAATAATAATAATAATATAAAAGTAGAAGAGTGTGATCCTGAAAGATGGGTTATCAAAAGAATAAGAAAATAGAACAAAGAGTCTAACAAGAAAATTTGCTATATTTGAGGAAGTAAAATATATCATGGAAAGGGCATAAGGACAAAAAAATTAGTAACACCTGAGCCAAAGTCAGCCAATCAAACCCTAGTTCAATCCCTAGCACCATATATGGACCCAGAGTTTATGGAGGGAGAGTCTCTGAGCACAAAGCAGAGAGTCAATTTTGATTAAAACTGTAGGTGTCTCCAAAAAACAAAAATAAAACAAGTTTTACTTATGGAGTTACTTGTGTTATATTGTTCTTTTGACAATATTTTTTCCCAAATACCACAGTCATTAATTGTTTATCTTTGTCATCTTCTAGACCTGAATTATTTTAAATTTCATTCAAAACCAAAATAAAATTAATCAATCATTTCTCGGTCTTTTGGCTAAGATCATGTGTAGTTTCTATTCTTATCTGTTTTATATCTGATATGTCCTCTATCCGAGGACAATATATTAAATGGATTTTTGGCACTAGGAACTAGAATATATTTCTAGTTTCTATTCTTATTCTTAACTATATAGAATATAGTTATATTTATATATTTATATATATATAGAATATATAGAATTCTATTCTTAACTATATAGAATAGTTTCTATTCTTATCTGTTTTATATCTGCTATGTCCTCTATCCGAGGACAATATATTAAATGGATTTTTGGCACTAGGAACTAGAATAGCTTGCTTCGTCCATTCCACGCATCAACCTGGTATTGTAGTACCTCCGGGAACAGTGCACCAAATAAATAAATAAATAAATAAATAAATAAATAAATAAATAAATAAAATTAGTCATTAAACTTTTCTCAAGTTTTCTTTTTTTTTCTTTTTTATTTAAACACCTTGATCACATACATGATTGTGTTTGGGTTTCAGTCATGTAAAGAACACCACCCATCACCAGTGCAACATTCCCATCACCAATGTCCCAAGTCTCCCTCTTCCCCACCTGACCCCTGCCTGTACTCTAAACAGGCTCTCCATTTCCCTCATACATTCTCATTATTAGGAAAGTTCAAAATGTAGTTATTTCTCTAATTAAACTCATCACTCTTTGTGGTGAGCTTCCTGAGGTGAGCTGGAACTTCCAGCTCTTTTCTCTTTTGTGTCTAAAAATTATTATTGCAAGAATGTCTTTCATTTTTCTTAAAACCCATAGATGAGTGAGACCATTCTGCGTTTTTCTCTCTCTCTCTGACTTATTTCACTCAGCATAATAGATTCCGTGTACATCCATGTATAGGAAAATTTCATGACTTCATCTCTCCTGAGAGCTGCATAATATTCCATTGTGTATATGTACCATAGTTTCTTTAGCCATTCATCTGTTGAAGGGCATCTTGGGTGTTTCCAGAGTCTTGCTATGGTAAATAGTGCTGCAATGAATATAGGTGTAAGGAAGGGGTTTTTGTACTGTATTTTTGTGTTCTTAGGGTATATTCCTAGGAGTGGTATAGCTGGATCATATGGGAGCTCGATTTCAAGTTTTTGGAGGAATCTCCATATCGCTTTCCATAAAGGTTGAACTAGACGGCATTCCCACCAGCAGTGGATAAGAGTTCCTTTCTCTCCACATCCCCGCCAACACTGTTTATTCTCATTCTTTGTGATGTGTGCCATTCTCTGTGGTATGAGGTGGTATCTCATCGTTGTTTTGATTTGCATGTCCCTGATGATTAGTGATGTGGAGCACTTTTTCATGTGTCTTTTGGCCATTTGTATTTCTTCTTTGTCAAAGTGTCTGTTCATTTCTTCTCCCCATTTTTTGATGGGATTAGATGTTTTTTTCTTGTAAAGTTCTGTCAGTGCCTTGTATATTTTGGAGATTAGCCCCTTATCTGATGGGTATTGGGTGAATAGTTTCTCCCACTCAGTGGGTGGCTCTTGTGTCCTGGGCACTATTTCCTTTGAGGTGCAGAAGCTTCTCAGCTTAATATATTCCCATCTGTTAATCTCTGCTTTCACTTGCTTGGAAAGTGCAGTTTCCTTCTTGAAGATGCCTGTAATGTCCTGGAGTGTCTTGCCTATGTGCTGTTCTATATATCTTATGGTTTATGGGGCTGATATCGAGGTCTTTAATCCATTTGGATTTTACCTTCGTACATGATGATAGCTGGGGGTCTAAGTTCAATTTTTTGCAAGCAGCTATCCAATTGTGCCAACACCACTTGTTGAAGAGGCTTTCCCTGCTCCATTTAGTGTTTCCTGCTCCTTTATCAAAAATTAGTTGATTGTATGTCTGGGGAAAATTTTCTGAGTATTCATTCTGAGTATTGCATTCACTTCACACAAATACATATAGTGAAGTACTATCTAACCCTGTAGCATTTTTTTTCATTCTAGAATTGTTCATAACTGAGATATACAATATGCTACATATTTAATTCTGGCTGTTTATCTTTTGTTTAACAGTGATTCACAGTATTATTAGTTTCTTTTGAATTGTTTTACACTATTCTTATGTTCCAGTCATAGTTTTTTAGTACGCCAGTTAGGAAATAAATATGGTGATGATGATGGGAAGGAGTTTATGGAGGTAGTGTAACACTAGTCAAGTTACTATTGTTTGAACGTTGTACATGGTAATTTATCCTTAAAAGAATTGTAAATCAAGGCGCTCTATTTTGAGGTAATGGTATAAAATTGTTAGTAGAATTTGTAGAATTTTATGTAATTTTGTAAGCTTTTTTTAAATTATTTTATTTTGAATTATGAGAACAAAAGATGCAAAGAAAGAGGACAAGGTAAAGTTACAGTGGAAGGACAATCACCCATAACATAATTCTCAGAAGAAGTCCCCTTGCTGATATCTTAACTTTGAACTTTCAGCCAAAGAACGTTAAGATAAAAATAGAACAGAATTCATGTGCAATTATTTTTTCCCTCGAGTCCCCAGATTGTAGCACATTATAATATTTCTTAACAGCACACAAGGCAATCTAAAGCCATCAAACTTACATAACTCCTTTAACATTAGAGGCATAGTATTTTTTACATTTCCATGTACATGCATATTAGCTTAAGTTAACCTCAAATTTTAAGTGGGTGTGTTTTAAGGATTAGAGTCAAAGGAGCACAGTAAAAATGGTGTTAGAGTGGTAATTGTTGTTTGCATAAGCCCACCAAAATATGAGAGGCATGAAAAGGAATTACCTTGGCCTAAATACAAAGAGATCCTACCCCTGAAGTTTCCTAGCATAAGACCAGCTCTAGGCTTCAGGCAAGTTATCGTCCAATCCAAGACATTGTCTGTAGTGCCAACACACTTTTCACACAGTCTCTGTTGTTGGTATCATGTTTCTGTATTAAAGATTCTGGAATCTGCATGTCTTACATTGAAGTCATGATGTGGAGTGTCTTCTCGTTTCACCTCACCATGAAAGGGCAATGCAGGAAGCCCTTTCCTGTAAGCAGGCTGTTGTTTTATGGGTGTTTTCTTTGATGTCTATAAACTTTTGCTGAATATTTTCTTACACAGTGACGATTCCCGCCCCCATGTTTTTTATCTTCTCTTTGTGAACTGCTCAATATGGAATTTGGTGTGAAAGAATCCCTCAGTTTAATACTTATGTTTGAACCAAGTCATTGGTCTTGTTGGAAATATTCGTACGCCCCCATATATCTGATAGCACCACGTGGCTTTATTTCTTGTTTGCTTAGGCACACTAAAATGGGAAAATACTATACATACCAATAGGTTCTTATCTAATAGAGATGGGAACACACAAATCTTGTAGTGCAATGAGACCTTACACCCTGAACATTGACATAAAGACCAGGCACAGGCCTCATAAGAATGGGCATTCTCCATTCACCCCTTGATCTAGAGAAGACATTTACAAAACATCCAAAGTTGTATATAACATCACCTGGTGGCATTCCTGTACCAGGGAAGACCCTACAGCTGCTCTGACATCTATCTACTCAAAAGAGACACCCCTTAACACTGAGAAGACAACAAGAACAATGTCCTGCTTACTCGACAGGGCTTGCTGTATTGCCCCTTAATTGTGAGGTTTGTCTATAACATCACCTGGAAGCAATCCTCTACCAGGGAAGACCCTACCACTGCTCAGACATCATCCTGCTCAAAAGAGACTTCCCTTAACACTGAGAAGACATAACAATTTTGTAAGCTTTTATTTCTATTTTATACTTATAAATGCACTCTTTTTGTCCTCTGTCAATGTTTAGAAGTGGTATTGCTTGGACATTCTTTGTACAATTTTAAACTCATAAAAACCATAACAGTGATAGTGTTTAGCATCCTTCTACCAATACATATGAAAGATCTACTATCAAAAAGTAATTACTCTATTTCGGGGGGGGTTTTGGGGCCACTCCCGGTGATGCGCAGGGTTGCTCCTGGCTATGCTCTCAGAAATCGCTCCTGGCTTGGAGGACAAATGGGACATTGGAGAGAGAACCGAGGTCCATCCTGGGTCAGCTGCATGCAAGGCAAATGCCCTACCTCTGCACTATTGCTCTGGCCCCCAGGTACTCTATTTTTTTAATAGCACTTAGTCATTGTTAGATACTTACTTCAGTCCTTGCATTTTTGTTATTATTGAAATGACATTAATTTACAAGACTCTTCTCACCAAAGTGATGCCCCTAATATCAAAAAGTACCACATCAAAGTGCCAATATCTCATTCAACACAGACCTTTTAATAGTCTTTTTCCTATGCATATCTCTGGTAACCAGAGTATACACGTTTGTTAGCATTTTTCTTTGTTTATTCACTTGCTTACAACTAAGCTTATCTACCTTAGTCTTTATCTTTTTGATTTACTTTCCCATCTACATGTCTCTACTATTGAAAAGACAAGATTTTATTCTTTTCTTGTAACTGAATAACATTCTATTGAGTTTATATATTACATCTTTATCTGTTCATCTCTGATTGGTCAATCATATTATTTCTAGATCTTGGTCACTGTAAATATGACTGCAATTAACATAAGTGTATATGTATCTTGTAAATTTATCCATAAAATAGATACCTATGAGTAGAATTGGTGAAACACATTTTATGTTTTTAACATCTTGAGAAATATCCACATCATTTTCAATACAGACTAGAATAATTTAAATTTCCCCAATTAGTTGAGAGTTCCTTTTTCTTCCTTTCTGCACTATTTCTAGAGTTTTTAATGTAACTATTATTACAATAATATTTCACAACAGGCAAATATCAGGTGGTATTTTTTTATTTTCGAATCTCTAACAATGTCAATTATAATTGTCATATAGGTATTCTTCATATGAATGTTTTCTGACAGGCCCATTAAGTTCTTCTCCCCATTTCTTGAAAGGTTTGTTTACAAAATTACATGTTATTGAGTTTTGTGAATCATTCATTTTATTGGCTACTAGAATTAGACTTTGCCAATGTGAAATATGCAAATATTTTATCCCATTCAATACCAATTTCTTTACATTTAAACCAGATTAGCTGTGCAACGCTTTTTATTTGGGTGTAATGCCATTTAGTTATTTTTACATTTTTATAGCATTTTTTGGTTTTGTTTTGTGAGGGGGATGCTTGTTTTATCATCTATTTTCATTTTTTCCTTTTTTGTCCTAGAGAATTTAGTTTTACTCTTTTTTAATATCAGATATAACAGTAGTCATAAATAAATTCAAATATTATTCTACCAGTAAAACATATATGAATTGAAAGTATGTATATGATAATGATGGTTGAGTTTTATTGTATTTTAAATAACTTAAATGAGCCTGAATATAAAATGTCACATTCTGACAAGTTTCATGCTGATAAATACATTTTGAAGATGCATAGCAAAAATGCTGTATTTATGAAAGAAACATACATAAAATTGCATTCATCATGTCAGTTTATATCACATATACACTAAAAGTATATTTTCTAAAGCAGTATTATGTTGTATTTAAATAATTTTATGTAAAGGATTATGCTTTCTTGTAGGAGTTTGCAGTTCCTTTCATACTCATAAAATTTATATTTTAAAAATTGCACAAAGCACTATAAACAACAAGTAAAACTGGGGATATGGGGCCTGAGAAATAGCACAGCAAGTAGGGGGATTTCCTTTCACATGGGCAATGATCCCTGAGCTTGATCCCTGACATCTGTATGCTCTTTTGTGGCTGCCAGGAGTGATTTTTGAGAGCAGATCCAGAAGTAACTTCTGAGTGCTACCACATGTTGGTGTGCTCCCATCAAAAAAAAAAAAAAAAGAAAACTGGAAGACGTTATTTTCTTCTGAAGGGAAACACATTACATCCATGTGATAAGATTTAAATAAAGTATCAAAAATTTTCTTTTTTGGGCCCGGAGAGATAGCCCAGCAGTGCTTGCCTTGCAATTCAGGACCTAAGGTGGTTGGTTCAAATCCCAGTGTCCCATATGGTCCCCCGTGCCTGCCAGGAGCTATTTCTGAGCAGACAGCCAGGAGTAACCCCTGAGCACTGCTGGGTGTGGCCCAAAAACCAAAAAATTTTCTTTTAAAATAAACCTAGATTTTCTACGTATTACTACCATGCCAATAGAAATGATCACTCATTCTTAGCCTCAAATATGGAGAGATTATAAAGAGGAAATAAACATTGGAAGAGAAATAAAACTTTGTCCAAGATGGAACATATGATTCACAGTTCTATGTGATTATTAATTATTTTATGTATAAAGCATACAGATTTTCTTATTGATGATTAAAACTATTATAGTTTTCAAAGTCCAAGAGGAGTAAGTATCTTCATTAATTATCACTTAGAATGGTCAAAGAAAATTAGTTTGGTGGAAAATTACACCCAAAAATTACACCTAAAAGGACTCCCAATGCAAGAACTCTACCCAGGACCTCTCTGCCACAAATCTTTTGCCAATCTCAAGAGGGTCAGGGTATGTGATGAAAAGGCACCCGGGATCCCAGGCCCCACAAGAAAATCTCAAAAGACAATGGGGAAACCTATAGTTCCATCATAAGTTTAAGCCCTGTATAACACTACTTCTTTACCTGCTTTTCCCCAAATATAAGGTAGTCTCCTGCATTACTTTGTTCCTTTAATTACTTTTTATATTTAAATTTTTTTATTTTTATTTAAAAAAACACTTTTTTCTTTATATATACGGGAGCACATATATTTTTACCTCTATTTTTATCTTTTTTGGGTGTGTGACTTGCTTCTGTTTTCTTCTCTTCATTATATGCAACGGCAATATAATGTAGCACCATCTCTTCCTGCAAAGGCATACTAAAAAAAGGGGTAAGGTTATGTTTAAAAATGGGCTCTTACCTACTAGGGATAAGAACTCAGACTTTTTTTTACAACACAGGGGCATCTCCCATCTTGAATATATGTCATGTGGACCCACTTAGACCCCAGGTGATTAGATGCCGACAATCCAGCCTGGAACCCTGGATCCCAGGTATAGATAGAAACGATATAGTACTTCACAACAGCTACAGGAACCATCCCACCTGGGACATCTTTAATACTGCTCAAACACCAACATGGCCCAGCACTAATAGGATATCCTGACAACGAGGAAATTGGGAACAACTTGACCTAAGAGCAGGTTATCCTACCTCACCAACTAACAATGAGACAAAATCAGGATACTTGTCACCTGTTGGTCTGTGAAAAAGCCAAGATTTCGATCTACAGGTAATTATTTTGGGGGGCACACCTGTTGACGCTCAGGGGTTATTCCTGGCTATGTGCTCAGAAATCACTCTTGGTTTAGAGACCATATGGGATGCCGGGGGAGTGAACTGTGGTCCGTCCTAGGCTAGCACTTGCAAGGCAGATATCTTACCTCTAGCACCACCATGCCAGCCCTGTTAATTCTAATTTTAATAAAGAGATTCGGTCAGGGAACCTTTTAATTATTTTGCTTTAATTAACTTTCTTGGAAATTCTAAATATATTATCACGAAGGCTCTTATTTTTGACTGAAGTTTAAGGTTAAATGCTAAATCTAAAGGTACTTGAGTAAGATATTTAAATTGTAAAACATTTGTGTAGACAATGTTTTCAGCAAAATACAACCTGCTGGTCTAGGGTATAAGGAATAATGTCAATTTTTAAATTCTTCTTTAATTTGAGTTTGAGCTATAAGCTTGCAATGTACATTCGTTGTCAGAAGGTCCTATACTTCTAGACAAAAAAAAATCAGACATTTAATGAATATATTGTTCAGCTCCCTTAATTTCTAGGACAGATGATTATGTGAAATTGTGAGAATCACTCTGGTGCTTAGAAATAAAACACAGAAGCACAGAAATAATAATTTGAGCAGCATTCTGCTATTATTCAGAAATTTGGCATTGCTTTTAGGTTAAATGTTTTTTCATAAGCTATTAAATTAGAAAATCAAGTCAAGAAAGCTTAGATTCTTAAACAGGAAACATATTTTATTTGTTATTTTGATATCTCCTTATATGATTGCACACAATATTAAAGACTATCGATTTTGCTCCTTGTCCTATGTTCAACCATGGCTTCACAACTTCATAGTTTGGAATTATTAACTATTCTCCTAAATTATAATAGTTTTGTTTAATGATGCATTCATTGAAAGACTAGTATAAAGTATATTTAGACATGTCATAAAATTCTTGGTCTAGTACTCAGCATGGAACTCACAAATTAGCATTGTTAATATTTATACTTTAGGGCTGTTTTAAATAATTACAGGTAAGTTTATCTTTTTGCCATGTATCTGGAGAAAAAGATTTACTCTTAGGAAGGATAAAAAAAGGTTATCAATATACAATCCTCTCTTCTTCTTTTTCTAATTAAAATATTTATAGAAACATCATGGTTACATACATGTTTGTAGATACGTTTCACTCATAAAAAGTACACCCCCTTCACAAATTGCAAACTTGCCAGCACCAATGCCCCCATCTCCTGCCTTCTCCCCCATCTCCTGCCTTCTCCCCCACCTTCTGCCTTCTTTCAGACATGCATCTATTTCTCTCATTCACTTCCATTCTCATGAAGTTGGTGAACTATTTCTCTAACTGCACTCACCAATCTTTGTCGTAAGCTTCATATCATGCGATGGTCTATTGTCTCTGGTATTATTACCATATTCTCATTTTTCTTAAATGCCACAGATAAATGAGACTATTCTGTGTCTTTATCTCCTTTTGACTCATTTTACTCAGCATAATCCATGTCCATCCATATTTAGGAAAATGTCATGTCTTAATTTTTCTTGACAGCTACATAGTATTCAATATACAAATTAGAATACCATACCTTCTCTTCCTAAATACTTATACATTTACAGAAATTGATAATGGCAACACAAATGTAAAGAGGCTATTTTAATTTGGGGGGAGGGGTTGGAGTCACATAAGACAAAAGTCCGGTGTTACTCATGGCTCTGAGCTCAGAAATCGCTCCTGGCAGGCTCTGGGGAACATATGGCAAGAAAGGAATCAAACTGAGGTCTGTTCAAGGTTGGCTGCCTGCAAGGAAATGCCCTACTGCTGTGCTATCGCTCTGGCCCCATAATGTAAGTTTAAAATTTTAACTCTTTTTGATATAGTTCATATATTTAATGCTTATTCAATAAACTAAGTATGTCTTATTAGTTTTTCACTATATTATTTATATTTAAATATTAAGCCTTGATCATTTTGAAAAGCATTTTAATGCACAAATCAGCATTAAATTTTCCTCTAACTTTTCTCCAGAAAAGATTATTTTTCTTACTGAAAGAAAATTGGTAGTGAAAAATGCCTATTTATATGCTTAAATGTATTTTCAAAAAGCCAGGACACTGAACTATATAATTTGAAAATTTTGAACATATTCCAAAGCCAAATATATCACTCGTTAAATTACAATGAATTATATTGTAAATCACTTCTGTCTCTTAATGCCATATTATATTTCAAAATATTGTATTCCCATGGGGTTGGAGCGGTGGTGCAGGGCATAAGGCATCTGCCTTGCGTGCACTGACCTAGGACAGATTAGCTTTTGGTCCCCTAGCATCCCATATGTTTCCCCAAGCCAGGAGTGATTTTTGAGTGCATAGCTAGGAGTAAACCCTAACCTTCACCAGGTGTGGCCCCAAAACCAAAAAATACATATATTTTACTTCCTTATACTTTATATAAATAGAGGAGAGTGTTTTGAAAAAATTGTAAATAAAATGTGCAATAAGACCACAGAATCAAAGAAAAGAAAATAGCATTTGCAGTTTTATAACAATATTTTAGAAAATGAAGTGGAATGAAAAATTTAGGTAACATATTAAGTTAAAGATGTGTAATGTATATTTGTATTTTAATGTACATGTGAAATTTTATCATTAAAAGTATCACAATCAAGATAAATATCATATTATAAACATCAATGCCTTGTTGAAGTATTTCCTTCCTATTGCCTTAATAAGAAAAATGAAAGACATTCTTGCAATAATAACTTTCAGACACAAAAGAGAAAAGAGCTGGAAGTTACAGCTCACCTCATGAAGCTCACCACAAACAGGGATGGGTTTAGTTAGAGAAATAAGTACATTTTGAACTATCCTAATAAGGAGAATGTAAGAGGGAAATAGAAAGCCTGTCTAGAGTGCAAGCAGGGATTGGGTGGGAGGAGGGAGATTTGGGACATTGCTGATGGGAATGTTGCCCTGGTGATGGGTGGTGTTCTTTACATGACTGAAAACCAAACACAATCATGTATGTAATAAAGTTGTTTAAATAAAAAAATATCTCTAATAAATTATAGATATTCTTAGACTATGCATTAAATCCAATTTCTAGGAATTTATGTGTTAAAATATACACTATATAATCTATTGTGGTGATACCCTTGATAGCATTAATCTGAATAATTATAGAAAATATAAATATAGAGATTGACAAATCTGTTGTGATAATTTGACTTTAACAGTTTATTATCATCTGATTGCAAATAGTAACAATTTATTCATTCATGATATTATGCTGTCTTCCAGTCTTTTAATTATCTAAGGTAGTATTGATAGACTTTTATGTATTATTTTACTGGATATGTATTTGATATATGCATATTGATAACTTATTCTGAAAATCTGCCTGAATTCACTTAATCATTTTATTATTTTTGTGGTTGATATCCTTATATTTTCTACTTGACAGATCTCTGCAATATCAATACTATTAACATGCTGAACTATATACTTATTATGAGGCTTTCTTGTCTCTGATAGCATGTTTACCAGCAATTTTGGCTTCCCACGTTATATGCCAGTCATACACCACTAGTTATAACAATTAAAATGTTTCCATATATTGCCAAATATCTTCTGGGTAGCAATATCATTCCTGGTGAAAAAGTACTGATGAAATTATTCATGTCATCTGTGAATGAAGTCATCTTGTTTGATTTCTTTCCATTCCAGATGTCTTTTTGTTTCTCATTTGTTTGTCATATTTCATTAATAAGAGCTTCTAGTAAAATTTTGAGTAAAAGCAGTGAGAATGGATATGCAAAGGATGTTCTTAATTTGGGGGAGTCAAAGTCATAATTATGCTCTTTGAACTGATGTTAGCTATGGGCTGTCATAAATACCTTCTTCAAATTAAGAAAATTGTGTTCTGTTCCTTTAAATATTTAATAGAAGTTGGAATTGATAAACTATTTTCCTTGGTTTTTATTTTATATTATCATTTTTCTATTATTTTAGATTGCATAGTTTGTTTTAATATTAAGTGTACTATATTGTCTGGCAATGCTAACACAGAAAAAACTTCTTATTTACAGTTAGTATTTATGCAGCCATCAGGAGAGATGAAGTCATGAAATTTTCCTATATATGGATGTACATGGAATCTATTATGCTGAGTGAAATAAGTCAGAGGGAGAGAGATAGACACAGAATAGTCTCACTCATCTATGGGTTTTAAGAAAAATAAAAGACATTTTTTGCAATAATCCGCAAAGACAAAGTGAGGCAGGCTGGAAGGTCCAGCTCACGACATGAAGCTCACCACAAAGAGTGGTGAGTTCAATTAGAGAAATAACTACACTGAGAACTATCATAACAATGTGAATGAATGAGGGAAGTGGAAAGCCTGTCTATAATACAGGTGGGGATGGGTGGGGAGGAGGGAAGTTTAGGACATTGGTCCCTTTGCTGGTGTGTTCTTTGCATGATTTAAAACCAACTACAATCATATTTGTAATCAAGGTGTTTAAATAATGATATTAATTAAAAATTAAATAAAAACAGTTAGTACAAAGACTAATCATATTACACGTAGAAGCTGCAGAAAAGAAATAAAATTATATCATTAAAAATCAACATTTGGGGGCTGGAGAGATAGAATGGAGGTAAAGTGTTTGCCTTGCATGCAAAAGGTCTGTGGTTCAAATCCCGGCATCCCATATGGTCCCCTGAGCCTGCCAGGAGCAATTTCTGTGCATAGAACCAGGAGTAACCCCTGAGCACTTCTGGGTGTGACCCATAAAAACAAAAAACAAACAAAAAAAGTCAACATCTGTAGGGTTGGAGTGAAGGTACACTAAGCTGAGGACTTCAATCATTAGCATCGCATATAGTCCTCCAAACTCTGCTCAGGAATTATCTCTAAGCACAGGCCCAGGAGTCAGTCCTAAGTATTTCTGGGTCTGGAGCAAAAATAAATACAAGATTAATATTTTTCTGTATGAAGTATTAATAGGTATGAGAAATAAAACAATACCACATACCAGTTACAATGTATTTTAATTAGATTTAAAATGAATGTGATGGTGGTGGTAAAACTAAAGTGCTTTGAAAAAAAAGGAATTTTTAACATGAAGAATTTAAATCCGGATAACTTTTAGTAATTTATATAAATCTCATATGGATTGCATTGAACATTTGGATAAATATATTCTCTACTGGAACAAAGAATGAAAGATAGATATTTGGCTAGCAAATGTACAGATTAAAATAGATAATCAAAAGCAGCTTCAAAAAAATTCAATACATAGATGGAAAAATAAAAATACCATTGTACTCAGAGAATATGCTTTATGTAAATCCATTTGCACTTATACAAGAATCTGAATGAATATAGTACAAATAAATGGAAAAAGGTGTGATTCCCTGCGATGCATTTTTCAGCTCCTATTTGCTGTTACTGGTTTGTGATTTTGAAGCCCAGAGAAGATTATAGCGTTACACTAAACAAAATCTTGACCCTGCCTGTGCTCCAGCTGTGTTGTAAACCTATTCTGTTTTCTTATCACAGTCATGGCCTTGTGAGTTTTTTTCTGCCTCTAAGGAATAGGCTTGCAAATCTAGGAACAAAGCTGTGTTAGTATTTAGTTGTGTGATACTCTTGAAGAGCCCAGGTCTTTGCGGTAGGGGAATAAATTTGTTTATTGGCAGAATAAGTTGGTATGTGTAAAACCACTCAAAGAATTAGCAACAGCCAGTGGTATTATGTGCCTGTTCTGAGAAGCCATGGCACTAGGAAACATGGTAAGTTTCATAACTTGAAACTGTACTGTTTGAGTATGGATTGGGATTGAAGCGACTCAGGTTTGGAGGTGAAGAGAGGCGTCCTAACTATTGAGAAACTGACTGTGGATGGTACAAGTGGAGAATGGGTCCTAGGTGAAGAAAGTCTATTCTAGACAACAGGCATAAGCCAAATAAGTCTCTTTCTCACTTGTAAAAGTCTAGGTCAGAGGTATAATATAATTAATATAATTAATAATATAATGTAACATAATTAATATATAATTAAAATATATAATTAAGTATACTATATTAACTGGCAATGATAGATAACACAGAAAAGAACATGGTGTGCCATTCATTTTACATTTAGTTATGGAACAATCTTTCATCTATTCAAATGCTATCATTGTTCTTAATAGAATAGCCTGATTTTGAAGATATAGATAACAACAAAAATACACCGAGCCAAAAAAAATCTCCCTTTGTTAAAATTTATACTATCTTAAAAATTAAAATTGATTCACTTAGATTTCTTTTTTTTAATTGTCCCAAATGTTTAAATTGTAGAATATTTAAGCAGAAATGTTTATATAGGCTAAAATTCAGAGGGGACTGCTATGATTAAATTCACAGTAAGCTCATGAATGGATTTGCCAAGAATAAAAGAATCAAGTAACTCGATTCAGACAAATATAAAAGAGGGTGGAAACTAACATATTTTATATTAATTCCTTTCCCTGGAAAGGTAACAGTGGTTTTTAAAGTCTCACATCATAGTCCCAGTTGGTGGCTGATGATTCTGACAAGCAGTGATGCTATCTACTTAACAAGGCCCAGAGCTTTCAAGCTGTTTTACACCGTGATTTTCTGTTATGCTTGATATGAGTATAAGGTTTTATTCTAATAATGCTATCTTGAAATTCTGACACCCTGCAGTCTTAGAGAATATGACAACCAATGCACCCATGAAGAATCTTATTGTTTAAAGTGTTAAATATCAATAAATGCTAGTAAATAAGAGATTGTCCAAATGACTTAAGATGTCTTGGAATTACTTCAATACATTTTTACCTAAAATAACCTAAATAATTGATTTCCAAGAAAAAAAATAGTTTGTCATAAATCTTAAAGAACTATCCCATTCCAGTAACATAGTAAAGAATTAACATTTGTTATGACCTTGGTTAACAAATTACAACCTGAAACTTTGAAAATTAATTTTTACTGGTAGGCCCTCTTCAGAATGTAGTATTTTGGTTAAATAGTATTTAACCAAATATTGGTAAGTATTGATCAAATATGGTTCCAATTTACACTCTCTTCTAATAAACTCTAGTCAATAGATATGTTGGATCCTTATTTGGAACAATAAAATCTGAAGAATATCCAAGGAATGGACCATTGTGTTGCATGTACATGTAAGCTTCCAACCAGTGTGCTTTTTTGTTTGTTTGTTTGTTTGTTTGTTTGTTTTGGGGGGGTCACACCCAGCAACGCTCAGGGGTTACACCTGGCTCTATGCTCAGAAATCGCTCCTGGCAGGCTCGGGGGACCATATAGGATGCTGAGATTCGAACCACCAGCCCTCTGCATGCAAAGCAAATTCCTTTCCTCCATGCTATCTCGCCAGCTCCACCAGTGTGTTTTTGAATACCTGAATTTGGTTAGTAAATAGCGCTTTTTTAGGTGACCATATGAACTGGATTGCCTGAGGTATTGGTGAATATGAGGTGTTCCAGAGATAGCAGTAGAGTCATAGAAACATACATAGCAGGAGAGCTTTCAGAGAAGAGAGTGTTTGAAAATGGAATTTAAATGTCCAAATAATGTCTTTTAACAGCAAGATAAGGAATCACAAAATTCCAGAGAAAAGCAACATTTTAGGATCATTTATAGTTACTGGGTTTGCTTTTTTCCAGAGTTAGCAGATGTCAGATTAAACTTCACATGGCATGGAAAAGAAAACTGCTTATACAGCTAATATATTATTGACTTGGACAATATATCAAGTCGTTACATATTTCAAATTGGGAATTTTGTGTAAGCAGTATTTATACTAAGGATGTAAGCCTTCAACAAGTTTAGTAAACAACATCAAATCCAGGATAAGTTGCTGTTTTGGGCCATTTATGTAACATTCCAGCACTGGACTCTATGTTGGTAATATTGATCTTTCCATATGCATTAATTTTCTCTAAATATCTGCATTTCCTTTAAGTAGTGTATGGTTTTCTGAAAGATATTGGTTTACATATCTTTCTGCTTTTGTTTTTGAGAACTTTATTGAATTTTTATAAATCATGCTTTTAGTGGATTGGTATAACATAGTTTCTTGTTTTAATGTGCTGATAACAGTAGTTGATTAATTATATTGAATCATCTTTATATTCCTGGGCTATCTTCGGCTTAATATTGTATATGAATTTTTATGCTGATTAATTTTATTTTCTACTATTTTTAGATGATTTTTAAGTGGTTTTGAGTAACAATGAATTAGTTTTTTTTTTTATTAATACCATCTATCTAGACTAGCTATTAGAGAAGTGAGTGACACTTTCATAAAGTGTCTTTCTTATTTAAGGAAAATACTGGATAAGTATGGCTTTATATATTTCTTTAATAAATGTCATATTTCTAGTTAAAAATTGAGGCATAAAAGTTAATGTAAACAATGAATGGAAAGTGCCATCAAGTCAGAAAAGACTACACTATGAAAATAATAGTTGAAAATGACCACTCTAGACAGAACTGGGAATTGAAATGAAGTAAAGTAATATACATGATAATTCCCTAGTAACAATATTGTGAACCATCATGCCTAAAAAGGAAAAAAGAATAAAGGGATGAAAGAAAAAAAAGTGTCTTCATAGGGGCAGTCTAAGTGTTGGGATGGAATGATGGGAAGATGGGAAGATAAGGAGAAACTGATGGTGGGAAATGAACGTTGGTAAAAGAATAGGTGTTGAAATACTTTATGACTAAAATGCAAGTAAACTTCAAAAATTATTTTAAAATATTGGGAACTGGAAGTGATATGAAAAGATTATTTAAATAATGAATTTTTTTTCAGCTTCCACTTGTGTTTTTGGTATGTTACATAATGTTGGGATATCAGTTATATCTATATTAATGTTTGTTGGCCAAAGCTATTTTAAATTGATGTCTTCTTTGAATTAATATGTTTTCTTTCAAATGACATTTCTTCACAACCAACAAGGGTAGAGTTGTGTCCCAAGCTCCAAATACAAAGAGTGAAACTGAAAGCTAGCACTAAGTAACCTGGACTCCCATTTAAAAATTAACCTATGTAAGTTTGGAGGAAACAGAGAAATATGGTGTGTACTTTGATTCAGGAAAGGGGCAATCAGCCTCTGGAATACCCCAAAACTTAGAAATTAATTAGGGAAGTGTATATGCAAGGCAACTATGTTGAAATAGATATATTCTTAATCATCACAGTAGAGGAATCTGAATTAATTTTGATGATTATTCTATGGCAACAATAAAATTTCATGAAAATTAATAATAAATATAATCTATAATTTTATTTAAGCATGTTTTTAATTGCACGTTTCATAATATATTTATTTACAAATTAAATATGTTCAATAATTTTTAATCTTTTCATTGATTTTATCATTCTATATATTAGTAATTTTAAATATTAACTAAACGTATACATATCTATATAGATATTATATTTGTTAGAGTCATCCATGGTTTGGGAAGAATGATTTTACATCAGATAATGAAAGGAAATTTAAAAGTTATTTTCTGTCTGCACAACTTTTACTTTAAACTAGTAACATGTGCAAAGTATATATAGTTAATTTCATGATTTTAAATTCAAATGCATATTTAAGAAATTAAAAGTTCTGTACATAAATGAATATTCATAAATAATTATGACACCTGACATTTGTCAGTGCACATTTAAGGTTTTATTTTTATATGACAATCCTTTGGAGAGGCCAAAAGAAAAGTATTAAAGAAGACACAGTTGGTGAGTTTAAAGTTAAAACTTGTTAAGAAATTTATCACCATATGAGTTTAACTTCATTATCTGAATATGTTGTTAAAAGGAATAATTTGTGAGTTTATGCAAGAGGGCATTATGAAAAACATGTAAATGTGTGAGTACATTCATGTCCATTTATATTTATGCATATGCACAACCACTCATATCACTGACTCAAATAATATTCAATAAATTTTAGTGCAGACATTAACTATTATCATAGAATATATAAAAGTTTTAGAATAGGCAAGAAGAAAATTGTTTGCATACTTGAGGTTAGCTTTATGAATTATAACTGATGGGTATATTTAAGATGAAAGCTTTAAAGACTAAATTATTTTTCTTTTTTTTTTTTTTTTTTTTTTTTTTTTTTTTTTTTTTTTTTTTTTTTTGTCCTTCCATGAATAATATTCCCGTCTCGTGGCCTTTTCTCACACAGACTACAAGGCTTCAGGAGATTCTGGCAATCCTCCATGTTATCTGTGTATGTTTTCTGTTCAAAAATGTTATCGGATTGTTCTCCCATGCTGGAGACGGTCTCCTGGCTTTCTGAACTATGAGCCAGATTCAAGAATTCCACTGAGTTGCAGGGATCAAAAAGTTTCGAGTTTTCTTCCTTTATATATACATCTTTAGGTCTAACAACTGGAGCTGAGACAGTTCTTCGGCAGTCAGGGACATCAATTCCTTCATTTTCTTTCTTTTCTGGTATGGCAGTGATATCAGACGTGGAGAGAGAATGGGTTAATTTAGAACAGTCTGAGTACCAATCCTTCCTCAGGGCCCAACAACGAAAGCAGTATCTCTTGCTTGGAGAGTTAAATTTCTTGCACTCAGTACACTGCCACTCATCCTCAGAGGTAACTTCAACATCAGTTTCATCATCTATGGACTTTGAATCTTCAAAGTCATCATTTTTTCCCACTTCAATCACCTTTTTATCTCTCACTTTTCCTACTTCTGATTGTTCGGTATCAGCAGCTTCAACTTTTATTCCAACACCAAACTGCTCTGACAATGATTCATTCAAAAACAAGTCATCTGTGATGTCTGAAACAACAGCAGTACCTACATCCTGATTTGTCTGTAAATCAGTTGAGCCATTACTTCTAGGTGTATAGTTGTTTCTCAAATTTCCTATAAACCACCAAGGCAGGCCAGCTACATCCCACTCCTCAAATCCAGGGTCCAGGTTGGATGTCTCATCATGGGACAAATTTCCTATCAAGTCATCACCTTCTCCGGAACTTCTGCATTTGTGCTTTGAGGGACGTAGTACGGGAATATTGTTTTCTTCAGTTCTTTCTCTGAAATTGGAACTGGAATCTCCCTCTACAATTTGCTGTAGTAGCAGTGGCTAAAGTGACAAGATTCTTTCTTAGCATATCATAGAGAGGGCTTGGATCTTTCACGGAGAAGCTCTGCCGTCCCAGTAGTTCTCCCAAAAGATCACCGCCACAATACACCATATGCTGCTCCTGTTTGTCATAAAGTTGCTTCACCATTATATACTGGCCTAGAAAGTGCATGACCTCCTTCACCGTGAACATTTCACCCTGTGCACCTGCTGCCTGCAAAATCTTCAAAAGTGGGAGCTTGGGCCGTACCTAATATAAACAAAAATAAACCTTATTGATTTGTTCTGGAGAGATTCTACAAGCACTACTAGATGTTGAACAATGGGCAGAGTTGGGAAGTGACGACATTTTGGCAGTAAAGAGTTTTCAATCTGCTAATAAATCTTCACGATCGCTCCATCTTGGGTCGCTCCCCCCAACCTAGCCCGTGGGGGAATCGGGCGTCCGTCACCTAAAGACTAAATTATTTTTCATACTTTCTAAGTAAGCAATATAATTTTTATGTAGAACTATTTTATTTTACAGGATAATTTCACATATTTTTATTCTATTGAATCTGTCCATTACTTAAAGCCTAATACCTTCCTTTTATAGATTAAACATTTTGTCAAATTTTTATCTTCAGCATAAATTTTAAAATATGCTCATAGATTTCTCTTAGGCCAAGGGAATTCTCTTTCTAATTTCTCCAATATTTACTGTGCCTGTAACGAAACGAAACAAAAATCCACAAAACTTTGTCACATTAATCCTTCTTTCTTTTTATTCTTTCTTTTGTTGTTGTTTATTGTTGCTGTTGTGTTTTTGTCACTGCTTGTTTTGCTTTGTTATTCTTTTTATTTCTTCTTTTAAGTTGATATTGATAGCTCCTAGACATTCTCCTTCCAGTGTTGGTTTTTTTTTTTGTTTTTTGTTTTTTTTGTTTTTTGTTTTTTTTTCCCTACAGAGCCACAGAACTTGAAACATCTTGTTCTGCTTCATAAATTGAGGGGAAAAAATTGGATTGTACCAGAATCATTGAGTGGAAATAAAAATGTTCAGACCTAAATACCAAACCCAAAGTCAATGACAACAGAATCAAGATTTCCAATCTATAACAAGTTATACCAAAAGGGACCTGTTATACTAGCAGTCCAAGAACAAAGGGGGAGGTGTGGGATGCATGCCTGGAACAGGGGCTGAGTGAGGACAACACTTGTAGTGCTATTGGCTCTAATTCACTGTTAATATAATTCACTCCAGTCACAATAAAAATTAAAAAAAAATAAACCTACTGAAAGTATTTTATAACAAATGTGCTATAAGTAATATTTTATTTTATCTTTACAGGTTAGAAAATCATAGATCATTATTATACTACATTAATTTACATTAAATGCTATTATTTATCCAAGCATTTTAAAGCAAATTCTTTTTAAATATTATAATATCTTTCCATAAAATTTTGGTGGATTTTTTAAAAATTTTATATTTATATTAACATATAGTATCCAATAATGTAAAATGTTATTCTTATTTTTAAGTATTATCTAAAACAGAACAGAGTTAAGGAAAGGCACACAAAAATTATAGAAATTCTCATTATCTAAAGAGACATTCATTGAAATGTATAACTTCTGAAAGAAAGAAATAAAGCTTAGAGGAAATTCTTAATATTCCTTTGTAAAATAGATAGGAAAAAAAAGCACTAAGCAGAGTGAAAAGCTACTTTCTGCAAAGCGATAGTATAACAAAGAAAATTTTAGTCTTTAAATGTTTTTCTTTATATGAGTATTTTAATAGTCTTCTATTATATTATACAACATTTAATATTGATGAAAAACATTATTACTTTTTTCTCTCTTAGGCTTCATCATATGTACAATAATTTTAAAACTGAATTTTCAGAAATGTATTTGCTCTACTGGAGATAACAATTGCTGCATATATGACAGACAAGTGCTCTACTACTTATCTATATCTCCATCGTGAAATATCTTACAATTTTGGGTTAGGTTTACATTTTGTGTTTTCTTATTGTGTTTGGGCCACTCACCCAAACACTCTTAGTTGAGCATTCTTAGAGCTCTGGCCTGGCAAAGTCACCCTGAGTACTTAATGAATATGAAGGTAGTGATTACAATAAAACAATTCAAGCAAAGTGAGATGTAATGAATCAAATTTGGAAACTACATTCTCAACCCATTTGATCTATCTCCCTATCTTCCAGAAAATTTATTTTATAATTTATAATTTTTAACATAAAAATAAAAAAATTTGGTTTGGAGAGATTGTACAGAGAGTAAGGCACTAACCTTGGACACAGTTAACTTGGGTAGGAACTTCCATACACATCACAAGGTCCTTTAAGCACACTAGGAGTGATATCTGAGCACAGAACCAGGAGTAAATTCTGAGCTAAGTCAGGTTTTGCCCACAAACAAAAAATTGCAATGAAAAATTAAGGAAATATGGCTCTTCAAAAATGTATTTAGATATTGTACATATTTATGTATTTCCCCACATATAGCACTTGTCAGGAAAGTTGTTCAGTGTACATTTCTACAATTATAAGAACATGCAAATTATATACATAATTTTATACAAAAATATTTTATATTATTATAGATTCTCTAGCAATTTTGCCATTAAAACACCATGATGCTGTGATGCAATTCAAAAAATTCTTCATCTGAGACCTCAAAACCATTGACTAGAATGAATTTTCATTGTTGTGCCTTATTAGTGCAAAGGGGGAAGATCTGTACTTGTTTGCATTAACCAGTCATTAGACACAATAATCATCAAATATATTTATATATATATATATTGGTGTTTGGGCCACACCCAGTGATGCTCAGGGGTTACTCCTGGCTGTCTGCTCAGAAATAGCTCCTGGGAGGCACGGGGGACCATATGGGACACCGGGATTCAAACCAACCACCTTTGGTCCTGGATAGGCTGCTTGCAAGGCAAATGCCGCTGTGCTATCTCTCCAGGCCCACCAAAAATATTTTTTATAACTCAGTGTTTGTAATTTAGAATGACTTAACCATTGAAAACTTTCTTCGACAGACATTTACTATGAAGAAATTGTCAATCTGGTTAGCATAGGGAATCATGATTCAGAAGATCTGTCTTAAAAACAAATGTGAAAGAATGTTAATTTAGCCACAATAAACCATTCATCTGCTTTGTCTTTGCTAACAAAAATCCTATGTAGTTGAAAGCCCTTAGCAATTGCATACACCAGAGAAGTATGAAAAAAAAATTGAACTATTTCTTTCCATTAGGTTTATAGGAAGAAATACAATCTAAATTGACTGACATTTGTTTAATATAATTAATTTCTCCATATGTACCTGAAGTTTCTATGTACAGTTCTTGGGGCAGCTTAGAACACAAGGTTTTTTGTTTGTTTGTTTGTTTGTTTTTTGAAGACCTTCATTGAGTCTTGATTCAGAAAGGTGGAATTTAAGGTCATATTAGTCTTTCAGTGGAAGGTCATCTGGAAATTTTTGACCAATGAGGTGGAATTTAGGAAATTTCTAAAAAGATTTTGCACTGAAATAAAAGATGGTCCAATAAGAGGCACTTTCAAATTTATATCTTACATTATTCTGTGTTAATAACTGCCTAAGTATGTGCAACTATTTAGCAAGCATACATAGATCTGCTAAAAATAATTAATCCTTGAGAACATCACCAATCTTGGGTTCTCCCTATTGAGAATGTGAGTTTAAAAAACTTCAGTGTTTTTATTACGTAAAGTACTTTATTACTTAAGTAACACAAACTTTGAGGTTAGTTTTTCTTTATTTGTAGCTTAAGACATATTAATCATCACAATATGACAATTATTAATGGGTAACTTCAAAACTTGCCCACTTTCTTGCACATATGTATTCTTCTAAGTAAAAATAATATTATAATACAACTGATAATGTTTTACTAAAGTCACAGTTTAAAAGCAAACAAATACATCTTATTTATTCTGTGATTTCTATAGTTGTGGATATACAGAACCTGGGTAAAGTCTGTAATAACTTTGAACAACATTTCTCATCAATTAGGAATCCAGGAACTTTACTCCACCCGCAAGGACTTAGTTTAAAATGCTTAATCCCATATTTCTTCTGTCCTCTGAACTTCAGTCCCACCATATATTTTTAGATATATAAATTTCATTTGTACTGTTGTTGTTGCTGGTTATTCCCTAGGGTTAATAGAATATAAAATATAAAATTTTAGAAAGAGTAAATGACAGAGACATTGGATATGAGTAGTTATACTTCAAATTTAACCATGTGTTGAATTGAGAATTATGCTTTATATACATGCATGTCCCATACTATTATTATTATGCTTACAAATTAAGAAAACAAGTTAGGGTTAAAGGTGAGAAAAATGACGATACAATTTCATGGATATTGAAAACGTAAGCAGCCATATTGTCCAAGCTATCCTGTTTCTTTTTTTTTTAATTTTTATTTTTAATTATGAGAACAAAGATGTAAAGAAAGAGGACAAGGTAAAGTCACAGTGGAAGGACAATCATCCATAAACAGAATTCTCAAAAATCCCCTTGCTGATATCTGAACTTTGAACTTTCAGCTAAAAAACATTAAGAAAAATAAAACAGAACCCATATACATTTACTTTGTCCCACAAGTCCCCAGATTTTAATACATACTATTTCTTAGCAGCACACAAAGCAATCTAGAGCCATAAAACTTATGTAACTCCTTAAACATTGAAGGCAAAGTACTTTTTTACATTTCCATGCACATGCATATTAGTTTAAGTTAACCTCAAAAGTTTAAGTGGGTTGTTTTTCTTAAGGATTAGAGTCAAAGGAGCACAGTAAAAATGGTGTTAGAGTGGCAATTATTGTCTGCACAGACCCACCAAAATATGAGGAACATGGAAAGGAAAAGCCTTGGCCTAAAAACAAGGAGACCCTAACCCTAAAGTTTCCTGGCATAAGTCCAAGTCTAGGCTCCAGGCAAACCAGTTTGCTCAATCCAAGTCATTGTCTATAGTGCCATTACACTTTTATTTTTCACACAGTCTCTGTTGTTGGTATCATGTTTCTGTATTAAAGATCCTGGAATCTGCATATCCTACATTCCAGTCAGGATGGTGCGGAGCGTCCTCTCATTTCATCTCACAATTAAAGGGCAATGCAGAGAGCCCTGTCCTGTAAGCAGGTCATTGTTGTTGTCAAGTCTTCTTAGTGTTAAGGGAAGTCTCTTTTGAGCAGGTCGATGTCAGAGCAGTGGTAGGGTCTTCCCTGGTAGAGGATTTCTTCCAGATGTTGTTATAAAAAACCTTGGATGTTTTGTAGATAGCTTCCCTGGTTCAGGGGTGAATGGAGGATGCCCATTCTTCTGAGGCCTGTGCCTGGTCATTATATCAATGTTCAGAGTGTAAGGTCCCATAGCACTACAAGATTTGTGTGTTCCAATCTCTATTAGATAAGTACTTATTTGTATGTATAGTATGTTCCCATTTCAATGTGCCTATGCAAACAAGGAACAATGCCACGTGGCATTATCGGTGTATGTGGGGGCCATAAGAACAAGTCCAACAATCCCCATGACATGGTTCAATCATAAGCATTAAACTGAGGGACTCTTTCACCAAAATTCCTTATTGAACAGCTCACAAAGAGAAGACAGGATAAAAAGTGGCTAGAATCATCACGGTAAAAGGTTACTTAGTAAGAGTTATAGCTGTCAAAGAAAATACACATAAAATATTCAAAAGACATATGTGTCCATTTTATGTCTTTTGAAATAGTTGGGGGTTGTTAAATCCAATGCACGACTTTGGTCTGTGATAAGAACTATGCAGTACTAAAGTTAACAATAGTAAATGTGGGGTAATGATGGTTGGGGGTGAGAGTTAAGGACTAAAAATGAGCTTGTAGGGGTGTGCGAAAGGTGTTGGGGCAGGAGGTCTTGGTGCCTAACAAGTTAAGAACTGAGGGTAAAGAGGGTTAATTAAGGGGAAGATAAAGAATCCGGATTGGGAGATGAGGGAGAAGAAGGGGCTCTGGTGTGGGGAAGGGGCAATATATCAGAAGACATACAAGCTATCCTGTTTCTAAGACTGTGTCCTAGTAAACTAAATTTAAACTGCTCATTTCATAATTTCAAATGCCTTTACAAAGTTAAATCTTACTAATTCTTTTACAATTGAATAAAATGATGATAGTCAAAACAATTAAACTTTTTAGACAATAAATATCTTCAAAATGTATTTTATTTGAACAGAGTCAGTATAGGGGTTAAGGTGCTTGCCTTCTTTTCATGTGCTACACCCATTTTGGGTCCTTTGGATCATGAGGTTCTTTTTGCTTCTTCTGAGAGATTTCTGAGTTCACTGATCACTTTCAGGAGTGGCTCTGAAAATCCGCAATACCACAAGTTCTGAAAACTCGGAGTTTTCAGCTGCAACACTGCATTACCAGTAAACCAGACAGCAAATCCATATAATCACTAAGCACATGTGAACCAGTACTTGGGGTCACCATTCCCAAAAAGATAGACTAGTTTTAAAGTCTGGTAAAATAAATTAAATAAATGGATATTTGTGATCATTTTATATGGTTTTTACAAAAATCAAAGAAAAATATTCCAAGATAAAGTTAAGGAAAAAAACTGCCTAATAACTTCTTTTATTTATTTATTTATTTTTGGTTTTTGGTTCACACCCAGTAGCGCTCAGGGGTTACTTCTGGCTCTCCACTCAGAAATCACTTCTGGCAGGCTCGGGGCCCATAAGAAATGCCGGGATTTGAACCACTGTCCTTTTGCATATAAGACAAATGCCCTACCTCCATGCTATCTCTCCAGCCCCATAAATTTCTTGTGATTAGAGGAAGTTTGAAATTTTTTCTTCAGTGGAAAGTCCCTCCCCAGCTGTCTCTCAGGAAATAAGAAAATAGTATATTTTAAATGAAACTCGTTGTTGTTGCTGCCATTGTTAGTGTGTTTCCTACTGCCATGTTCTTTCATAATAGTAGAAATAGTATTAAAATAGTTTACATGTTTATATTATATCATTTCTCAATGTTTGAATCTCAATATATCTTATTTAATTCTAGTTCACCTCTTTATTACCCGTATTTCTCCTCAACTTTAAAATCATCTCAGTTTGGTACTCCAAAGCAAGGCTTAGTCATATTTGATGTTAATTCACTCACTTTTTATTTCTCTACATAATACATCCAGTATGTGTCTTTCACTCACTGATTTATGTCACTTAACATCATGCCTTGCAGTTCTATCTACGAGGCAACAATCTGGAAGGTTTCAACTTTTCTTATAGTTTAGTATTATATATGTTATATATTAGTATTATATATAATACTATGTATAAAATACTAAACTATAAGTATATATATATATATAAATATATATACACTTCTTTATTAATTTACCTAAGCCTACAATTCAAGAAATACATTAGAAGTTGAAAATTTACTTGGAAATATAAAGATATCTTAAAAACAATATATGTTCTTAAAACAATAAAATTAATGGGACTCTTTTCTCTTGCCTGTTTATCTACTCTATATCTCCATTTGTTCTAATAACTTAAACTTAAAATATATATTTTCAGTTCTAAAGTTTATATTTGACTTTAAGTATAGATTATTTCTTTCTTGGGATTTCATATACATTCATTTATTGCTATATTTTCCTATTCATCATCCAATATTTAAAGCATATTTTTGCTATAATTTTATTCAATTATAACTTTCCTCAAACAAGAATTGATTTATTGTTGTTTGCTTTGGAGTGTGGGGCTTGTTCTAATTCTTCCTTTGTTAAGTAAGTTTAGAAATGTAAATCAGCTATTTTATAATTATTCTGAGATTCTGAGTCTTCTATTTTATTAGTTAAAACTCTTGTTTAGGGTCATAGCAATAGCATAGCAATAGTGTGATTGCCTTGCATACAGCCAACCAGATGGTCTCTGGTTTGATCTCTAGCATTTCCTTGCCTGCTAGGATAGACTTTACAAATCCAATCTCCAAAGGTACAGTTAATATTTCTGTATTTCTACCTTTATTTGAATGTTGCATGCTGACCAACACATAAAAATTAGGTTTCTGTAAGCTATGTAAGCATAGTTTGTGTGTTTGACTGTGTCCGTAGTTTATAAAAAATTTCACACCAAGTTTTTCTCCCTTTGTAATTATTAAAGGGCTTTCTTAAAACTTCATTACTCTAGATTGCCAGAGTCCTGCTTCAAGAGAACAGGTCTGAAGCAGTCACAGTGAGAATTGTGAGGATTAAGAAAATAAGTCAGACACTAGAGAGAAAGCATGGGGGGGGGGGGTAAGGGACCTAACTCCTTGTGGATAGAGTCCCTACTATCCTCTCCATTGGATATTTATTGTTCAACAATCATTGGTCATAAAAAGAAGAGTAGATAACAAAGAGATTCTTTAGTACTAACTTAAACTAAGGAGGTTTATAACTTCACAGAAGGGATGTGAGGAATAAGGAGGTTTTAGGTAATAATTTTTAGAAATTTACCTCTGGGGAAGGGTAACAAGATAGGAAATTGTATACAGGGCTCCGATTCCAGGAAGTTCCCTGAATGGCATGGGCATTCGGATAATTTGTGTTAAGAGCACTTCAGTTTATTATCTGTACATTTTCTCTGAATCCCTGACTTCTAAAGATTTGGTTTTATTCATTACTTATTTTTCTAACATGTAGCTTCCTATTACACTAGATGTTTTATACTCTCATGATTTTTAAAGGTTAGGAAAATATTCAGTATTTATTTTAAATTTGTCACTAAATGTACTTACTGTACCCCACACTCATGCTAGGACTTATACAATAGAAAGCCCAAATCATAATACTTTTCCTTAAATTCAGATATTCACTTCAAATTTGTTCCCATACCTATATTTTCTATATACAGATAGTTGTATTTTTGTATTTTAAAGTTTCGAGTTAAACTTCAAGAATGCTAATTTATATAGACTTATTTAATCATGGAAATAATGATGCATTCTTGAAAATAATTAAGAAAGAATTCATAATTCCTTTTTTCTGGGAAATGCAAATAAAAATGAGTTGTCATATCAAGCCAGTTAATATGGCATGTATAAAACTGACTGAAAATAATACAAGATTATGGTGAAAAAGGACTCATACTCAATGTTGGGAGTGTTGTCTGATTTAGTTTTTATAAAACACAATATGTTGAATCTTCAAAAAAATAATGAATAGAACTTCCATATAATCTAATGTTTCTTCTTGGGTACTGCCATATACATGAATATTAATTAAAAAGTATATGCATATATCTAGTAATTGAAGAGCCAAGAGATAGGCACTATCCAAATACCCAATGGAAAATGAATGGCTAAAGAAATATGGAATAGCTATAGAACAAAACATTAGTCAACTTTAGAAAAGATAAAATTTGGGGCCTGAGAGATAGCATGGAGGTAGGACATTTGCCTTGCATGCAGGACAGTGGTTCGAATCCTGGCATCTCACATGGTACCCTGAGTCTGCCAGTAGCGATTTCTGAGCATAGAGCCAGGAGTAACCCCTGAGCACTGCTGGGTGTGACTCCAAAACCAAAAAAAAAAAAAAAACCAAAAAAAAAAAAACAAAGGAATAAAAAAGAAAGGATGAAATTTAGCTACAATATGCGTAGAACTGGACAGTATCAGGATAGAGTGACAGTACAAGTGTTTAGGGCATTTGCCTTGCATGTGGCTGAACAAAAGTCATTAATTTACTAATTATATGATTCCTAAAGCACTACCAAGAAGAATTTCTGAGTGCAGAGTCATGAATAACTTCGCAGTCAAGAATAACCTCTGAGTTGGCCAGGTAAACCCATCCCCAGTCCAGCAAAACAAAACTAAACAAAAAAAAATAACTTGATATTATCATTATCAATGAAATAAGTAAGGGGAAAATACATGTATGAATATATTCACATACATGTAGTAAATAGAGGCAGGCAATGGAATATAGTGTTTAATGATTATAAACCAATTGGTAGGAGTTCATATTTTCCTTGCTCCACAAATAAGGCTAAATCCAATGATGTTACTTCTCTTTTTCAAAGTCACTTATGCCTGGTAAAGGCTTATAAATTCATTAAATTCAGTCTGTTATGAACAGACCTAGTTTTTTTTTTTTTAAAGAAATGCACTGAGATCTCCAAAGTATTGTTTTTCTCTTTCTACTAAAATATGAGGACCGGCTCACACTATGAAGCTCACCAGAGTGGTGAGTGCAGTTAGAGAAATAACTACACTAACAACTATCATGCCAATGTTAATAAGTGTGAGAAGTATAATATCTATCTTGAATACAATCAGGGAGGGGGAAGAAAGAAGACGGCATTGGTGGTGGGAATATTGCACTGTTCTGTTTATGACTGAAACCTAACTACAATCATGCGTGTAATCATGGTGCTTGAATAAAGATATTATTTAAAAAATTGAAAGAAGGAGTAAATCTTTATAGGACTGTTTCTTTCTGGGTTTTATCTATATATTGGTTTGGGGGTTTGGGGAGGTCACTACTAGTGTTCAACACTTATTCCTGGCTCCAGATTTGGGGATCATGTATAGCAATGCTCAGGGGACCACATATAGTAGCAGATATAAAACCATAATCTACAACTCACAAGCATATTAAGCTCGGTATTATCTGATGATTCCTTCTAAATTCTTTTAACTATTGGATGCATGCACACTAAGCCATCAACAATTCATCAATCAAGTTTCAAATTTTATTGCTAAAACAGTGATTCCCACAAAGGCTTCAGTTCATGATTTTGACTTTGGTAAACTGTGATTTTTCTGTATTCATCAAAACTGTCTTTTCCATTTCAGGGGAAGCGATTTATCTTGTGACCTTATTTTCTCATGGTTCAAAGAATATTTTTTGAGTTTACTGTTTTTTCCATTTTTTATTTGTTAGATCAAAGTGACAATTAGGCTTCTTTCATGCCAGGTCAAAATGCAATATTTGATGTTGTTTAATTTTAAAATATACATGATGCACCCTCCAAAGTCATGGATTGAAAGATTTCAGGACTCCAAATTATATCTTATTATAAAAACTAGAGGAAAATTACAAAACTATGTAGTCACATGTACAAATACTGTATTATTATGTTTAAACGTTAATTTATCAACTTATGGAAAACAGAAGAAAAAGTTTGAGTAATAGTTAATCTTGAAAGTTGAGACTCAAAGTTTCTGCCTGATTTCCTGGAATATACCACCTTGCAAAAGCAAAAATATCTAAAATGACTTATGGAAAGTTGGTAAATCAATTATATTAATCAATTATTTGACTGTGTTTAATGGACATAATTGAAAAAAGTAATGTATTACTTTTAATAATTTTAATTACTTTTAAGACAATCATATTACTGTCTATAAAATTATTGAGTAAAGAGTTAAATCTAGGATACTGGGTCTGAAATATATATACACATATATACACAGATATTTATACACATATACAGATATGTGTATAAATACATGTATTTATACACTTGAAATTTCGACCCCCAAATTTAAGATATTTGAGAAAATGAAAAAATAATCACTCAAATTTGGAGTGGTGAATATTTTTAGGTTGTGACAAATGACAAGTGACATTTGATAAACAGTTCTCTAAGAAAGAATCAAATAACAATGATTTGATCTTTGACCTTTTTTACACACCATACTGTGCTCAGTGTTTATACATAGCTGTGTGTTTAAGAATAATTCCTAGTGCCCTCAAGGGATCATAGAGGTTTTCAAGGATTAAATCTGGACAATAGACAAGGCAATTACTTTACCACTATCTCTGTGAACCCTGAATTTTTTTTTACTTTCTATGTATTGAAATTACTCAGTTTAACTACAGATAAGCCATTTCCCACATTGTGTTCTGTCAAAGATAATATAGCATAGCATAGTACTTTAATTTTGATATATTACAAGGGAATATTTTTGAAAAGAGGTGCTTCCACAGAATTCCTTAGAACACTCTGATTTTAAAAGTGAAACCAAGGTTGAGACTCATTAAGAAAAAGTTACAGTTTTAATTTCACGATTAAAGTACTTTCTATAGTGATTATTTTATATTTTTTGAATGTTTGCAAAAATTAAGTCTACTATTTTTTCTAATTTATGGTTAGATCATTGAAAAGTTACCATGGTGAGTTAATTAAAAAGACAAATTTCAGCGGCCAGAACAATAGCACAGTGGTAGGGCATTTGCCTTGCACACAGTCAATGTAGGACAAACCTTGGTTCGATCCCCAGTGTTTCATATGATCCCAAGAGCCAGGAGATTTTTCTGAATGCATAGCCATGAGTAACTCCTGATTGTCACAGGGTGTGGCCCAAAGAGCAAAAAAAAAGACAAAATTGAGAGGTTGATAAAATTCCAATAATATTCCTGAAACTTTTGACTTTATGTGATGCATGATAAAATTAAATTTCATAATTAAATACAAAATCAGAAAAGAATAAACTTCTTGATTAATTTTCATCAGTTTTTGAGGTTTACAGTGTTTTATTGTTAGAAAAATAAATATGATGATGCTCAAATTTATTATAGATGGTATTTTAGGGACTATAATCATTAACTGGTCCAACATAGATAAAGATTGACAGAAGCCTCATGTGAACCATTGGTTCCAAAGTGACATCTTTGATCTGAGAATCTGTGAGATGTATTCAAAGCCTACAAGGTCAAAATATTATATACTAGTATTTAGGTAATAATACTAAGGCATTTAAATGTTTTATTTATGTTAATATTTTACTTCAAGTGTAAATAGAAAAAAATAAAGCACTTTGTACATACTGAAGTAAAATTCTTGTCCTGGGAGGAGGGCTTAGAATACTTGTGCAATCTTTATGAAATACTTTAATTTCCCAACAAAACTAGCTGATTTCTTCATATAATGCCATTCCCACTGTAAAGGAAATGAGATTAATTATGGTCATATATAAAAGTTCAGCAGAAAAAAATTCCAAAATTACTTGGATTACAATATTACTAAGTTGAGAAAAAGTGTTCAAATAAGAATATAGTCAAACCATTTTAATTTTTTGGTTTTGTTTGTTTTTTTTTGTGTGTGTGGTTTTTGGGTCACACCCGGCAGTGCTCAGGGGTTATTCCTGGCTCCAGGCTCACAAATCGCTCCTGGCAGACACGGGGGACCATATGGGACACCGGGATTCAAACCGATGACCTCCTGCATGAAAGGCAAACGCCTTACCTCCATGCTATATCTCCGGGCCCTGTTTGTTTGTTTTGGGGTCACACCTGGCAGTGCTCAGGGGTTACTCCTGGCTCTATGCTCAGAAATCACTCCTGGCAGGCTCAGGGAACCATATGGGATGCTGGGACTCGAACCATCATCTTCTGCATGCAAGGCAAATGCCTTACCCCAAATACCATCTATCCAGTCCCTAACATTTTAACTTTTAGATAATATAAAATTTTTGTATATATTCAGGAAGGAGATCACATGACTAGCATGTGGAAAACCCAGAGTTTCAACCTAGCATCATATTCTCACCTACACCTCCATCATTGTTTGGGTGACCCTTAATAAAACAAAACAATTGGTATAAGTTTAAAATTGTACCAATTTTAACATAACTTAATATAAAATTTTATTCACTTTATATCCAATTTAAGGTTGAAATTATTTTTGAAAAATGTCTTTTTGAGGTAATATTAAAATAAAATAATTGTTATTAATTGAATCAAGCACAAAATTTTCTATTTTGTCCAAATACACTAATTATTGATACCTCAACTTTTTTATATGCATCAGTCAAAACAAACTGTCAGATCATGTTAAAATGCACACAGCTATCTCAGTAAGGTAAAAATCAAGCTCATGAAAATAAGTTATAAGACTTTATTGATATCTGTAATGGATTGCCAAATATTACAAAAAGTTTCTAATAAAGTTGCAATCATTTTCACTCCATTATCACTAAAACAATAAAGCAGAAAGAGATATAAGTAACTTTCCCATAGTTGTTTTACTTATAGTGGCATAAACAAATTAGTATAAAAGAAAAATGAATAAATATATGAAACCAACAAAACTATAAAAAGGCAAAATCAATAAAAAATAATAAACTTTTGGTGAGGCATATGACAAAGTATCTTTTTTAACTTGTAATTATTTTATTATTAGTTTTACCCTTTAACTCTTTTTATATATTTTATTTAAACACCTTGATTACATACATGATTGTGTTTGGGTTTCAGTCATGTAAAGAACACCTCCCATCACCAGTGCAATATTTCCATCACCAGTGTCCCAAATCTCCCTCCTCCCCACCCAACCCCTGCCTGTACTCTAGACAGGCTTTCCATTTCCCTCATACATTCTCATTATTAGGATAGTTCACAATGTAGTTATTTCTTTTTTTTTTTTTTTTTTTTTTGGGCCACACCCGTTTGACGCTCAGGGGTTACTCCTGGCTATGCGCTCAGAAATCGCCCCTGGCTTGGGGGGACCATATGGGACACCGGGGGATCGAACCGAGGTCCTTCCTTGGCTAGCGCTTGCAAGGCAGACACCTTACCTCCAGCGCCACCTACCCGGCCCCAGTTATTTCTCTAACTAAATTCATACTTGTTTGTGGTGAGCTTCATGAGGTGAGCTGTAATTTCCAGCCGTTCTCTCTTTTGTGTCTGAAAATTATTATTGCAAGAATGTCTTTCATTTTTCTTAAAACCCATAGATGAGTGAGACCATTCTGACTCTCTCTCTTTCTGACTTATTTTACTCAGTATAATAGATTCCATGTACATCGATTTATAGGAAAATTTCATGTTTTCATCTCTCTTGACAGCTGCATAATATTCCATTGTGTATATGTACCACAGTTTCTTTAGCCATTCATCTGTTGAATGGTATCTTGGTTGTTTCCAGAGTCTTGCTTTGGTAAGTAGTGCTGCAATGAATATAGGTGTAAGGAAGGGATTTTTGTATTGTATTTTTGTGCTCTACAGGTGTATTCCTAGGAGTGGTATAGCTGGATCGTATGGGAGCTCGATTTCCAGTTTTTGGAGGAATCTCCATATCACTTTCCATAAAGGTTGAATTAGACGGCATTCCCATCAGCAGTGGATAAGAGTTCCTTTCTTTCCTCATCCCCGCCAGCATGGCTTGTTCTCATTCTTTGTGATGTGTGCCAATCTCTGTGGTGTGAGGTGGTACCTCATAGTTGTTTTGATTTGCAGCTTACTGATGATTAGTGATATGGAACACTTTTTCATGTGTCTTTTGGCCATTTGTATTTCTTGTTTGTCAAAGTGTCTGTCCATTTCTTCTTCCCAATTTTTGATGGGATTAGATGTTTTTTCTTGTTGTTTGTTTGTTTGTTTTTGTAAAGTTGTGTCAGTGCCTTGTATATTTTGGAGATTAGCCCCTTATCTGATGGGTATTGGGTGAATAGTTTCTTTCACTCAGTGGTGGGTGGCCCTTGTTTGTTTGTTTGTTTTTGTAAAGTTGTGTCAGTGCCTTGTATATTTTGGAGATTAGCCCCTTATCTGATGGGTATTGGGTGAATAGTTTCTTTCACTCAGTGTTGGGTGGCCCTTGTATCCTGGGCGCTATTTCCTTTGCGGTGCAAAAGCTTCTCATCTTAATATATTCCCATCTGTTAATCTCTGCTTTCACTTGCTTAAAGAGTGAAGTTTCCTGCCTGTACTTTCAATGTCCTGAAGTGTTTTGCCTACATGTTGTTCTGTATATCTGATATCGAGTTCTTTAATCCATTTGGATTTTACCTTCATACATGATGTTAACTGGTGGTCTAAGTTCAATTTTTTTACAAGTGGCTAGCCAATTGTGCCAACACCACTTGTTGAAGAGGCTTTCTTTGCTCCATTTAGGATTTCTTGATCATTTATTAAAAAAAAATTAGGAGATTTTATATCTGGGGAACATTCTCTGAATATTCAAGCCTATTCCATTGACTAGAGGGCCTGTCTTTATTCCAATACCATGTTGTTTTGATAACTATTGCTTTGTAGTAAAGTATAAAGTTGGGGAAAGTAATGCCTCACATATTCTTTTTCCCAATGATTGCTTTAGCTATTCGAGGGTGTTTATTGTTCCAAATGAATTTCAAAAGTGCCTGATCCAATTCTTTGAAGAATGCTATGGGTATCTTTAGATGGATTGTATTAAATATGTCCAAGCTTTGGGAATTATTGTCATTTTAATGATGTTAATCCTGACAATCTGTGGTGTACCCCAAGACCCACCCATTTCTGGGAGGGGTCTAGGGAACCGGATAATAGGTGTGACCCTACCTGCAAGACCTCCCATTCCTGGGAGGGGTCGGAATAAAGTTAGATAAGCCTGGGACGAAAGGGATTCGGCCCCTTTTGTCTCTTGGCCGGCTTTTGGATCTTTGGGCCGCATGGAGCCCAAAGAGAAGATGGCTAACAGGAGATAAGATGCAGGGCTAGCAAAATAATGCTGTGCTTGAAAGGTTGACATAGGCCACACACCTGTGGTGGCTAGGGCATGAATAAAGATGATTCTTCCTGAAGCCTGCGTGTAAGTGAGTGATTTCACCTGGGCCTGGGACCCGGCCGGCTGGATGGAGTTGCAGAGCCATGTGGCATGGGGTGGCAGAAAGAAATCCATCGCCATCCACCACCATCCAGCCCCATCGTTAATTATTTCATGCAACATCTGGCGCTCCGAACTTTGACCTGAATCCTGAACCCAACAAAACAGCGAAAATGGTGAGATTTCTGCTCTTCTGTTTCATTTTGGCTCTTTTCGGGTGCACTGAGCCCAAAACACTGGGCCACGTGCAGCCATGTTCAAACATGGCCGTGACCCCTTCTAGGGAAACAAGGGCAATTAAAACAAAAGAGGTGGAAGCTTGCATCACCTCCAGCCCAGGCCCAGGCCCAAAACTGAAACTTTGTTACAAGAAACAAAAACCTGGGCCTCTTCAAAGACTTATTAAAAGTCTAAATTGGAAACGGAGGAGAAAAAAGACTGTATTTAAAGTGGACTGATTTTCTGAAAATGACCTTTGGCTTGAATTTGGATTTCGACTTTGGAAATTTCGAACTGAACTTTTAGTTTAAATCACTTGGAACTCTGAACATCCAAAGTGCTCCCAGAGGGGAAAAAAGGCAGCGGTGAAGCCCCTGCGGCAAAAAGCTCCAAGCGGCAAGCTCCAAGCAGCTCGGCTCGGCTCGGCTCAGCTCGGCTCGGCTCAGCTCAGCTCGGCTTTTGCTCCGCGGCAAGCCTGAAATCCACGCTCCAAATCACGAACCGGCAGCGGAGCCTGAAACTACGGAAGGAAGCCACGTGGTAAGATCAGCGTGGAACAAAACAACATCTGAACTTTAAAAGTTTAAAGAAGCCACGTGGTGAGATCAACGTGGAACAAATTAATCATCTGAACTATGGTTTTAGGTGTAAAAAATTAGTGGGTCGTTATATTTTACTCATAGTTGGTGATGGAATAAGTTTTAATTAGTTAGTGGTTAAAAAATAAAAATATAAGGGAGGTAATACAGATTAGCCCATTTTAACATCTAATTTCTAACCACCTGCATCTTTGTCTTAAGTCATTTTCTTTATAATTTAAATGTGTTTTGTTGTCTTTCAGAGTTAATATTTTCAATTGCAAAATGTTTTACTGTGTATTTTAATGTACTTAGCCTGTTTTTAAAATGTATGTTATGCATGTATGCTGAAGTACTTGTGTATAGGAAAAATATAGGAACAGTGAAGTTCCCCCAATATAGTTTAAAAATATAGGAACATGAAAGTTCCGAAATAGTGCTTGGTAAAAAAGCATTAATAGAATTTTAGGTTACAGGTGTATAGTATATTTTGCAAAAATATGTTTTTGAAAAGGGCTGGTATATTAATTTTCACTTTTATTACGTTGGCGCATGAAAATATTTAAAAAAGGGGGAAATGTGGTGTACCCCAAGACCCACCCATTTCTGGGAGGGGTCTAGGGAACCGGATAATAGGTGTGACCCTACCTGCAAGACCTCCCATTCCTGGGAGGGGTCGGAATAAAGTTAGATAAGCCTGGGACGAAAGGGATTCGGCCCCTTTTGTCTCTTGGCCGGCTTTTGGATCTTTGGGCCGCATGGAGCCCAAAGGGAAGATGGCTAACAGGAGATAAGATGCAGGGCTAGCAAAATAATGCTGTGCTTGAAAGGTTGACATAGGCCACACACCTGTGGTGGCTAGGGCATGAATAAAGATGATTCTTCCTGAAGCCTGCGTGTAAGTGAGTGATTTCACCTGGGCCTGGGACCCGGCCGGCTGGATGGAGTTGCAGAGCCATGTGGCATGGGGTGGCAGAAAGAAATCCATCGCCATCCACCACCATCCAGCCCCATCGTTAATTATTTCATGCAACAACAATCCATGAGCAAGATATTTGTTTCTATTTCCGCGTGTACTCTTTTATTTTTTTTTTTGAAGCAGAGTTTTGTAGTTTACTTTGTATAGGTAATTCACATTTTTAGTCAAGTTGATTCCAAGATATTTGAGTTTGTGTGGCACTATTGTGAATTGGGTTGTTTTCTTTTCTTTTTTTTTTTTTTTTTTTTTTTTTTTGGGCCACACCCGGTAATGCTCAGGGGTTACTCCTGGCTATGTGCTCAGAAGTTGCTCCTGGCTTGGGGGACCATATGGGACACTGGGGGATCGAACCGCGGTCCATCCAAGGCTAGCGCAGGCAAGGCAGGCACCTTACCTTTAGCGCCACCGCCCGGCCCCTGGGGTTGTTTTCTTAATGTCTATTTCTTCCTTATTACTATTGGTGTATAAAAAGGCCATTGATTTTTGTGTGTTAATTTTGTAGCCTGCCACTGTGCTATATGAGTCTATTTTTTCTAGAAGATTTTTGGTAGTCTTTAGGGTTTTCTAAGTAGAGTATCATGTCATCTGCAAACAGCGAGAGCTTGACTTCTTCTTTTCCTATTTGGATTCCCTTGATATCTTTTTCTTGCCTAATCGCTATAGCAAGTACTTCCAGTGCTATGTTGAATAGGAGTGGTGAGAAAGGACAGCCTGTCTTGTGCCAGAATTTAGAGGGAAGGCTTTTAGTTTTTCTCCCTTGAGGATAATATTTGCCACTAGTTTTTGTTAGATGGCCTTAACTATATTGAGAAAGGTTTCTTTCATTCTGTCTTGCTGAGAGTTTTGATCAAGAATGGGTGTTGGACCTTATCAAGTGTTTCCTCTGCATCTATTGATATGTTCATATGATATTTATTTTTCTTGTTGTTGATGTTCTGTATTATGTTGATTGATTTACGGATGTTAAACCATCCTTGCATTCCTGAGATGAAACCTACTTGATCGTAGTGGATGATCTTCTTAATGAGGCATTGAATCCTATTTGCCAGGATTTTGTTTTGGATCCTTGCATTTGTGTTCATCAGCAATATTGAAATTTAATTTTCTTTTTCGGTAGCATCTCTGTCTGGTTTAGGTATAAATGTGATGTTGGCTTCATAAAAGGTATTTGGAAGTGTTCCTGTTTTTTCGATCTCATGAAAGAGTCCTGCCAGGATTGGTAGTAGTTCCTCTTGAAAGGTTTGAAAGAATTCATTAATGAATCCATCTTGGCCTGGGCTTTTGTTTTTGGGCAGGCATTTGATTACTGTCGTAATTTCCTCAATAGTGATGGGGGTGTTTAGATATGCTACATCCTTTTCATTCAACTGTGGAAGATTATAAGATTTCAAGAATTTATTCATTTCTTCCAGGTTCTCATTTTTAGTGGCATAGAGTTTCTAAAAGTAGTTTCTGATTACTCTTTGAATCTCTGCTATATCAATAGTGATCTCTCCTTTTTCATTCTTAATTCGAGTTATCAAGTTTCTCTCTGTCTCTTTCTTTGTTAGTTTTGCCAGTGGTCTTTCAATCTTGTTTATTTATTCAAAGAACCAACTTTTGCTTTTGTTAATCTTTTGGATTGGTTTTTATGTTTCCACTTCATTGATTTCTGCTCTCAGCTTTGTTATTTCCTTCTGTCTCCTTATTTTGGGTCCTTTTGTTGAGCACTTTTTAGTTCTATTAGCTGTGTCATTAAGCAATTCAGATATGCCTTTTCTTCTTTCCTGATGTGTGCTTGCAAAGCTGTAAATATTCCTCTCAGTATTGCTTTTGCTGCGTCCCATAGGTTCTGGTAGTTTGTGTCTCTATTGTTTTTTGTTTCCAGGAAGGTTTTGATTTCTCTTTGCTTTCATCGTGGACCCACTGGTTATTCAGTATTAGGCTGTTTAACTTCAGGGTATTAAAGTTTTTCTTCTGTGTCCCTTTGTAATTCACATATAATTTCGGGCCTTGTGGTCAACAAACGTAGCCTGCAAAATTTCTATCCTCTTGATATTATGGATGTATATTTTATGTGCTAGCATGTATTCTATCCTGGAGAATGTCCCATGTACATTAGAGAAGTTGTTTATCCAGATTTCTGGGGGTGGAGTGTCCTGTATATATCTACTAGGCCTCTTTCTTCCATTTCTCTTTTCAAGTCTAGTATATTCTTGTTGGGTTTCAGTTTGGTTGACCTATCAAGTGTTGACAATGCCATGTTGAGGTCTCCTACAATTATTGTGTTGTTATTGATATAATTTCTCAGATTTGTCAACAATTGTATTAAATATTTTGCTGGCCCCTCATTCAGTGCATATATGTTTAGGAGAGTTATTTCTTTCTGCTTTACATATTCCTTGATTAAAACAAAATGTTCATCTTTGTCCCTTACAACTTTCCTAAGTCTAAAGTTTTCATCATCTGATATTAGTATGGCCACTCCAGCTTTTTTATATATGTTGTTTACTTGGATGATTTTTCTCCAGCCTTTTATTTTGAGTTTTTGTCTGTTCTGAGTATTCAAGTGCATTTCTTGTAGGCAGCAGAACGTTGGTTTAGTTTTTTGATCCATTTAGCCACTTTGTGTTTCTTCACTGGTGCATTTAGTCCATTGACATTGAGAGAAATTATTGTCCTGGAATTTATTGCCATCTTTATATCGAAGTTTGGTGTGTCTGTTGGTCAGTCTTGTTTTAAAGTAGGTCTTTCAGTTTTTCTTTTAAGACTCGTTTGAATCTGTAAAGTTTCTGAGCTGTTGTTTGTGAAACCATGTATTGTTCCTTCAAACCTGAAAGTGAGTTTTGCTGGGTGCAGTATTCTAGGTGAAGCATTTATTTCATTGCGTTTTGTCACTATGTACCAACACTGCCTCTGGCCTTGGTGTTTCTGGTGACAGTTCTGCAGTAAATCTCAAGGATGTTCCCTTGAATTTAATTTCTCTTTTTGGTCTTGCTGCTTTCAGAATTTAGAATTCTGTCTCTCACTGTGGGATTTGTCATTGTGACTAGGATATGTGTTGGGGTGTTTTTTCTGGGTTCTCTTTTAGTTGGTACTCTTTGGGCATGCAGGATTTGAATGCATGTATTCTTTAGCTCTGGTAGTTTCTCTTTAATAATGTTCTTGACCGTTGATTCTTCCTGGAGATTTTTTTCCTGGGTCTCTGGGACTCCAATGATTCTTAAGTTGTTTCTTTTGAGCTTATCATAGACTTCTATTTTTATCTGTTCCCATTCTTTGAGTAATTTTTCCATTGTTTGATCATTTGCTTTAAGGCTTTTTTCCAATCTCTTCTGCTGTATGGAGTTTTAATTCATCTCATATTCCAGTGTATTAGTTCTATCCTCAGCTGCTGTTAACCTGTGGGAAAGCTCATCCATTTTTTTCTTCAATTCATCTACTGAGTTTTTCAGACCTATTATTTGACCTGAAATTTCAGTTTAGAGTTTTCAATTTCTATCTGCATGTTCTCTTGATTCTTATTAGTGTTGTCTTCTATACTTCCTTTGAGTTCTTTGAAAATCTTCCATATTTCGACTCTAAACTCCTTATCTGAGAGACTGACTAGTTGGTTGGCCATGTTCCAATCATCAGAGTCACCATCTTCATTCTCTATTTCTGGCACTGGCCTTCATTGTTTCCCCATTGTCACACTTGTATTGTAGGTTTTTCTACGTGTTGTGGTTGTATTCATTGGCTAAACAATGTTTGTGGCTGGGAAGCAAAGCGGAGCGGCCGTGCTCCTCTGGCTCCTCTCTTTCTGGGTGTATCAACTCACCTCCAGGGAAGGCTAGCCATCAGCAGGTGAAGCCACACACAGGATGAGATTAGGCCAAGTATGCAGCACAGCACAGGAGACAGTCAGAGATAGGTGCTGGCATCAGAGTTCCAGCAGAGTTCAGCAGCTTCCCCCTTTCTGGACATATCAACTCACCTCCAGGGAAGGCTAGCCATCTGCAGATGAAGCCACACAGGATGAAATCAGGCTGAGAATGCAGCACTGCACAGGAGACAGTCAATGACAAAGTATTTTAATTGATTTTTGTTAAATCACTAAAGTAATCAGTCATTACAAAATGAAGTTAAAAGGGGCAGTAGCAAAGGAACTGTAGTTAGGCTGATTGCCTTGCTTAAAGATGACCTGGGTTTGATCCTCTCAATCCCATATGTTCTCCCCAGCCCACAGGAAATGATCCTTAATACAGAGCCAGGATTAAGCCCTGAGCACTGTCAAATTGTCCCCCACACCCACCCACCCACATACACTCCAATTATAGAAAGACTTAAAATAAAACAATGTATTGCTATTTGCATTGATACCTGTAATAAAATATAAAAGACATAAAATACAACAGAAGTGCATGTTGGAGAGAGTTAAAATTGTTCAACCACAACCTGGTGAGCTCCAACTAAGAGGTTTAGCCTCAGGCTTTTCCCTCTATCTCCAGACTAAAGAGGTTCAAGACCTCATAGGACATAAACTATAACTTCAGGGTGTGTATTACTTTTCATGCAGAAGAAAGAACTCTTTGGCAGGCCATGAACCATGTGAACTCAGTAAATGTACCCAGTAGACCAATAGTGGGATCAAGCATGATGAGCCTTTTCTGGGGAAAATGTGCCATGTGCTGATAGACCTAGAGGTAGCAGAGAAAGCCCTAGAGTGCCAAAAACCTAAATGCCTGTTCCTCAATAGGCATTATGCTGTTGAATAATGAACAGACCAGAATTCAGACTCTCCAAATCCCAAACTCGTTTTTCATTCCTAATGGACTCTTGTGTATTTGTGGAGATCCAGATGGCTGGTCTATACATATGTTATAACTACATAGGTTATAATGACATATAAGCTCAAAGCCAATGTATGTATATATAAGCAAAAAGGTGATTCCCTGAACAATTCCTGAAATCTCAGTAGGTGCATAATTAGCAAATGTCAATCTTTTGCTTTTGATAATATGAAAGTAAAATGCTACTATTTCTGGATGTGGATTAATTGGCCCTCTTGGGAATATTTTTCAAGGAATATTTTTCTTGGGAATATTTCAGGCATCTGAAAATATACAGATGCCTATTAATACTTTATTATATATGTATATATACATATATGCAGTAACACTTTTGAACTAAAGCTAAGTTAATGTAAACAGACATATCTTGTCAATTTTCTCCAAATTTGATATTTTCTAAATTGCTATGGATAACAATATTATAAAGCAGGTTCAAATTACAGTCTTGTATTTACAAGAGTACATTCCTTGAATTCCAACACTGGAGAATGGGTCTGAAGCAGGGTTATCATACAAATTAATAAACTGAAACAGACATAAGGGAGACAAGCATGTAGTTGTGCGGCTTCCACCAGGTCAAAATCTGCAATCCTTGTTGACCAGCTAGAACCACAATGGGATGGGGGAGGATCCAGTGACTAACAAAAATACTTATATCAAGCCAATCAAGTCTAGGTGAACTTTTTTTACAGGTCAAAGGGATGGGTGAAAGAAAAAAAAAAAGAAGAAGCTGGGAAAGTCTTTGTTTTGGATAAATCTGGGTGTGATCTCTGTGCTGAAATCCAACAGATTCTTGTCTTCAGGCTTTCAAAATTGACAGCAGAATCATGAAAGTGAGATGTTCCAATTCAGTGGGAACTTCATTTGAGAAAAGTAGGAAGACTGTAGGAAAGCTGTGGCAAGGATATACTAAAATTGGAAACCCAGAAAAGAATATAAAAGTGACTTATATTCTCTTTACTAAGAAGATAGATGAGCAGTGTGCATTTAATTTATGCCAAAAAAATAGGAAAATAAAAGGGCTGGGGAAGATCAGGGTGTGTGAAATTATTATATTTTATATATTCTAGACTCACTCTTTAGGAATTATCCTTTGTAGCAATTCTTTCTTATTTTTCTTTTTTCCCTGCTTATTTTCCTTTAATCCAACTAATGCTGTAACAAGATCAAGCAATAGGAAATAAATCATTCCTAGAAGAGTTCATCTTTTAAGGTTAAATAATATCACAATACATTTTTTTCATGCAATTTTCTAATACACAAAAATACATAAAATATGTATATTCACCATTTGAAGAGTTCATTTCTATATTTTTGTGTTATAAAAATAAATATTTTAAAATATGTACACAAGTGATTAATTGCATGATTCTTGATAATAACACCATATTAGCTCTGAAATTGAGTAATAGTACTGTAAATAAAGTACTTTCCTTGACTGCAGCTAAATGAGGTTTAATTCTCTGTGCTTGGCAGTAGTAACCCTTCAGTGCAGAGCATGGGTTAAATCTGTAGCACCAATGGGTATGGCCCTCAAACAAAAAACAAAAGAACCCAAAAACTCTATTAAACTTCTAAGAGTATATATTTTCTTAAAATCCTTATGGAGCTAAGGTGACAGCTTAAGAAAATGAAGCTTCATAAACAATAATACCACACTAAGATGTTGGACCACTAGCCCTTTAATTCTACACAATGTGCTGTAATGTATTTATTTTAGTTGATATTAGACATAATGTTTATATTAATAAATGAAAATCATTTAAAATGTCTTACTTGCCTTAAAATATATTGATAATGAATTTCAAAGAATAAGAAATATCCCTTTATTTAGAAGTAATATGAAATACTATCTATCAAATATATTTTGATTAAGCTGGAAATATTTTAATGACATTTAAATTGATCTTATATTAAGTATAATGTAATCTATTAAATATAATATAAATATTTTATATTATATAGTTGACAACTATAAAATCACTTTATAATTGACTATGAAACCTAATAAAAAGAAAGCACCTTGAAAGCCAAATATGCCTATGATCTTCACAAGGCTGTTTTGCCTTTTTATTTTGCTTTTATATCAATCTGCTCAACTTCAAACTGTCACTATCACAGATGCATATGTATTTTAGTTGGTCTAGTCGAAACCTCATGCAGAAAGCAGCATAAATTTACAGGACAGGAATACTATAATTAAATGCTGAATTATGTTTAAGGCATTTTCTATATGACAGTTATGTAGTACTTTTTCACTGCCAAAGAACTTTATGATTATTCTAAATATTACTTTTTCATGATGCTCAGCAATTGAATTCTTTTTTTACCTTAACATATTCTTTATACAAATTATTTTGTTTTAGACATCGTGATTATGTTATTGATAGTGGCAGATTTTTGTGCATAAAAAGTTACAGTACCACAATGTCCACCAGGGGGTCTGCTTTCCTCCATCATGGTCCAAAGTTGCCTCATTCTATCACTACAGCAGTGATATGCTTCCAACTAAAGACCAGTTCTCAAATTCTAATTTTGAGCATTAGTTATTTTCCAATGATTTTTTTCTGTATTCCAGATATGAGACACTCTTTTGTTTCTAGCCCTAATTTCTGACTAGCTTTACTCATCATGTTACTTTCCATATTCATCCATATAATAACTTGCTTGGTTTCTCCTTTTTATTTAGTCAAATAGTATCCCACTATGAATATCTCTGTTCTTGTACTGTTGGTTTTTTTCTAGATTCTAACCATTGTGAATAATAGTGCAATGAATTTAGAGGTGAATATTCTTTCCTGAGATTTTGGGTTCTTGGTGTAGATGCTAGGAAGTGAATTGAATGGATGTTCAATACTGTTTACCAAATAAGATTGGACCAGTTTATATTTTCTTCACTAGAGAATGGTTTCCATTTTCATAACATCACTTCTTAGTTTCTTGGCACCATACATTTTCCCTAGAGTCCAATCAAAAATGATTCTTGAGTGCAGAATCATGAGTAAACCCTAAAACTACTGACTGTGGTCAAACAAAAAACCAAATATATATTTTCAAAAATTTATACTGGAAATTTATATACATATACCTTAGTTAAAAAAGATTATGGGTTTAAAAACTGAAACAAATACCTAATGTAACAAACTATACCCATTTAGTTTACATCTCTTGCTCTCTAGTGTTTTTTCCCGATTATTCAACACTGGCCTTTTAAAACTACATTTCTTGTCACCAGTACAGGACAAGAAATTAAAAGGACATTGTATGGTTCAACAATGTTTCTTACTCAGTGACAAATGTTAATACAAAACATTTTGAAGTAAATATAGAGAAATATTTTAAATAAAGAAACTTGAATAAATTATATTAATCAATTAGTTTCCATTGAAGATATTTAATGCAGGATGAGTAAGAGTTCATAATTACCACATCTGCTAATTGATTACGTAAGAGAAATGTGATACAAAACCTAAAGAATATAATAGTTATATATCAAAATATTTTTTGGGTCTTTATTGTCACACTGGTAGTGCCAGAAAGTATTTCTCACAGAACTTAGTTGCAAAACCGACCAATAGTGCTACCCAGAGGCCAAGAATGATCCTGATGGTAGGCTTCCTTGGGAATCCCAGGCACCAGAACAAATGTATATAAACTCTGGACACTGGGGCCCGAAAGATAGCACAGCGGTATGGCTTTTGCCTTGTACGAGGCCAACCCCGGATGGACCTCAATTTGATTTCTGGCATCCCATGTGGTCCCCAGAGCCTGCCAGTAGCGATTTCTAAGTGCACAGTCAGGCGTAACCCCCAAGAGCCGTTGGACGTAACTCAAAAATAAACAAAAACTCTGGCTCTACAACCAAGTGTGTGATATGTCTCATTCATCACAAAAAGCAATAGGTGAAATCAGGGTGTGGGAGGGATTTGAAAAAATAAATCATTAACCTAAGCTTTATATTAAAAAGCAAAAATACAGGGGACAGGGAGATAGCATGGAGGTAGGGCTTTTGCCTTTCATGCAGAAGGCCAGTGGTTAGAATCCTGGCATCCCATATGGTCCCCAGAGCCTGCCAGGAGCGATTTCTGAGCATGGAGCCAGGAATGACCCCTGAGCGCTGCAGGGTGTGACCCCCCCCCCCCAAAAAAAAAAACCCAAAACAAAACAAAAACAAAAATACAAAAAAGTAACATCCCCCCCCCTTTTTTCCGGGTCCAACATGTAGAATATGAAGGCAAAAATGTTGTGAACATACAACAATCGAAGTTCAAACAGAAAATAAGAGAAACACAAGAATAACATTGAATAAAATGATAATGTGAATGATAAAGAAGAGATTGGCTGACAAAATTAGGGATAAAATAGAGAGGCATGCTGAAACAAAATGTCTAAATGTTGGAAAAGACATCTTTACACCTACTAAATAATGTAACATTCAAAGTATAAAATGGTTTTGAAAAAATTGTAGAGAGAATAAGGTGTTTGAAGACAAATATGTGAATGGCACAGCCTAGGTGACTCCTTAGCATAGAACCAGGAATTCTCTAAACTATCACTGTATTGCCCCTCAAACCAAAAAATAAATAAAAGTATAGCAAGGGGATATTATAAACTACTTAATATTGATAAATTGAAGTTTAGCATCATTAAAAAATTTAGACAGAATATGCTAAATCTTTGTACTGAAAGAAATCGATCTTGTGAATTATGTTCTATATAAATAAAAAATTCAACAAAGAAAATGCAAAGCTCATAAGATTAAAAGGGAATTCTAGCAAGCATTTATGGGACACATTTTATGCCTATTTTACAAATCATTTGTAAAAATGTCATAGAGAAAAACCCATGTCAACACATATCAATACTTTTTCTGAGAGAGCAGTACTTATCTGCCACAAACCAGTGAAAAAGATTACAAAGAAAGAAAATCATAGATCAGTACTTCTCATGAATATATAAAATAAATTATAAAAAAATCACAGAGAATTCAGCAGCATACCAATAAGTGTTAGAACCAAGCAGTGTTTATCCAGAGAATTAAATATTACTTCAACACTTGAACATAAAAGTAATTTATTATAAAACAAATTAAATAAATTTTATGTAAATATATGCAAAACAATCTGAGAAATTTTAAAATTCAATCAGCATAAAAATTCCAGCATATTCAATCAGAAGAGTTTTATATTTGACAAAGTATATCTAACCAAACAGCTAAAAAAAAAAACCCACAAAACAAAACAAGACAGCTAACGTAGTAATTAAAGATAAATTAAAAAGTTTTTCATACATATTTGGACATGAGGCCAACAAATTTCAAGCCCATGTCATTTTTATTCAACATCTCAGTAACTAGCAGGTAGAGATGTATCAAAATATATATGTGTATAACAAGTAAATACAATAGAAACACAAAAGGCAGGTTTGGAGATAAACTATATATTTAGAAATGGCATATTATATATTTATATAAAAGAAATTTATGCAAAATATGAAATGTTAATGTTATAAAAATGAACAAAACCCTAAAAGAAGAAAATACCTGAGGAGCATAGTAATAGAATAGCAGATGCCACTTGACTTGCTTGTGGCCAACCAGATTTCATTTCCCTGTACCCCAGATGGTTTCCCAATCCCACCAGGAATTGATCCTTTATTACAAAACTGGAGATAAATCCTGAACCACTCTGAGTATGTCCCAAAGTGCAAACAAAAACAGAATAATAGATCAAGTAAAGCACAACTTTCTAGAGTTAATATGTAAGATCAAAACTTACCACAGTAAATAAACTTTATTCAATTTTAAGCTAAAACTTCAGTGACATATGGCTTCAAACCTATTAATTTTCTTTAATTACAAACCATTAAGAATGTGTAATGACTGTTTCTTACATGTATTGCTATTGTGAATACAATCTAGCATATTGAGAGAGGGGAATAGACTAGTAAGTTAACTTAGAAGCCAAGAAATGTGGTTTGAACAGTCCCTGCAGGACCAAACGAACAAACCAAACTTCCTCTAGTTAGGAGTATGAAAGAGGCCCATTCAAGAGACAGAGAATTTGAACATTTTCTTTTTGATTTTTGTGCCACACCTGGCAGTGCTCACGGCTCTGCACTCAGAAATCAATCCTGGGAACTGTATGAATTCCAAGGATCATACCTCTACCGTCTCTGTGTCAGCAGCATGCAAAGCATATGTCCTATCCACTGTGCTATTGCTTTGGTCCTATCCTCAACATTTTGATAGTAAAAAAAACTCTACCCACTTACCTGATGCTGAGAGAGAGGAGAGCTGTCAAATCCTTAGATTATTTTTATCAGATTAGGATTATCATAACACCCAAATGCCAAGGGTTTTAATTTATTTTTAATCTCATGACCCTGAGTAAATAAGTTACTATTTGATGAGAGAGAAATTATTAGGATGACATAAGATGGTATTATTACTATATAGAGACACAACATTGAATCTATCTTACAAATTCTAGGGCAAAAAGTAAAACTAAATGCTAAGAAAGAAATGAGAAGGAAACCATACAAAAATCTATTCTTACTGAATAGTTATAAATGCTACTAAAATATGTCAATATTCAGTTTGGATAGCATTGGTTTAAATGCACTAAGCAAAGAGATGTCTCGTAGATTGCACATAGGACTATATTTTGTGTAACAAAAGTCATAGGAAGAAAAATTTAAACTGTAGAAAAACAAATTACGAGTAAATGCATTGTGAAAGTACAATATGTTAAAACAAACAAAATAGATAGAATGTATAGATAGAATGTACTTCAAATTAAAGAAAATAATTGTAAAAAAGTATTGCATAGTGACAAAGGGGTCTAATTTTACAGAAAGACTATGTAAATATTAACTTATAGACACACCAACCAACAAAGCATTAAACCAAATGAGCAAAAACTTGAAGAATTCAAAGGATAGAGAAATCTGATATTCTTAAAAGTAGCACAATTTTCTAAAAAAAATGCATTTATCACTCAACTATTGTACTCTTTTAATTTATTCTTAAGAAACAAAAAGTATGTCTACACAAGACCTTTGTATATTGGTTATAGCAGCTTTATTTATAATTGTCAACATTTAGAACCAAAGTGACCCCAGGATATAAATAATACACTATAATAAGATATTTTCTGAAAAGCAAATAACCAAACAAACAACTAACTATCCAGGACCACAAAGTCTCTAATGGGTGAATAGGGCATTGAGCTGTGAAAAAACCAATTTCAGAAGGTCACATACTATATTAGTCCAATCATATAGCATTTCCTAAATCACAAAACAGAAAGAAAACAGATGAGTGTTAGGAAAGGTATAGTGGGCAATGTGGGTGGGTGTTAGTTATAAAGGAATAGTTATAAAAGTTATTGTAGTACATTTGTATATTTGGATTACAGAGTTGCTATGCAAATTTAACATATACTATGATTATGTAAAATTATACACATAATTTAAATTATTTCCTTGTTTTGATGTTAACAGGATTTTCTATTTTATACTGCTCCGGTTGGGTAAAACTTTTGGGAAAAAAGTGTTTCATATTTATTGTTAAGCAATTGTAATTTATTCAGACCAGGAGAGGAGTATTGGAATATTTCCTAAAAAAACTATTTTGTATGCACGTATATCTGCTTGCTTTCTGAAAAAAAAAAAGTGAATATAATTTTTTTTTATTTTGCCACTTGATCTTGGGACAAATACTATTTTTAGTAGCTGATCATTATTTTTTTCTTGTATCTTGAGTTACCCTGGACTATTTTTATTCATTTTAATTTTTATAGTTTTGAATCATTTTTAGTACCATTAACATATTTAATAAATTTTAAAATTCCATTGATATTAGAAATCAAATGAAGAAAATATCAAGCAAGATATTTGAAGACATAAAGGACTTACATACTGTTTAATCCTTAAAATTAATACGAAAGTAGATTTGATTAGAGCAGTTTTGTTTCTAGCTGCCTACAAATTAGGCAGAAATATCAAAAGAACAACTTTATTCCCTGCTGAGACGGAATCTTTAGCTAAATATTATTTCAACAGAGAGTAAAAATAATTCACAAGGTTAATACTTTCTGCTTGCTGTTAAAAGATAAATTTCTGTATACGTTTTCATTAGTGTTTTCTTAAATGAATATATTTGTATTTTTTGTGTTATTTTCTAAATTCTGTTAACCAAAAACCCAATCTGAATGAATAGGAGCCTAAGCAACTGAACAATGGGTAGGGCATGTGACTTGCACATGGCCGATTCAGATTCTATTCTACCAATGTGTCAAAAGTTCATCCTGCATCCTCCAGGAGTGATCTCTAATTACAAAGCCAGGAATAAGCCTTAGCACTTTTGCTATGGTTAAAATAAATTTCAACAACAACATAAAAAACAATGCATATGCATCTAAATAGAACAGTAAATATATTTATTTTGATATAATAATTATGATAGTAACATTTTTAAACACATATCAGCTTGTCATTTACTACTGTTTTTGTTGTCTTGATGATACATCTTAGAATAAAAGATTATTTTAAAAAACTAGTGGATCAAAATTTATAGGTTCCATAAATACTGTATTTTTCTTGCTACTTTTATTAAATCCCAAACATCTTTATCTAATGTAAAAATATTATGTTCAAAATCCTGTCTTTGCTTACCTACCTTATCACTACCTTATTTGGGAGAAAATTTAAACATTCTAACTATATTTGAATATTTTTTTTTTTTTTTTTTTTTAGTTTTTGGGCCACACCCTGTGACGCTCAGGGGTTACTCCTGGCTATGTGCTCAGAAGTTGCTCCTGGCTTCTTGGGGGACCATATGGGACGCCGGGGGATCGAACCGCGGTCCGTCCTAGGCTAGCGCAGGCAAGGCAGGCACCTTACCTCCAGCGCCACCGCCCGGCCCCATATTTGAATATTTTAAAACTAAATAGAAAATATTTCAGATTTTTATCTTCTTATTTTTAATAATTTTAAAATAATTTTATTGTGACCAATGTGAATTACAAATCTTTCACAGTAATATTTTAGGTACATAATGACAATGAATCCGATGGATTCCCAACACCAGTGGTGTCCTCCCTCTATCCCTGTTTCCAGTCTGCATTCCATATCCCTCTCCTTTGACCCCTGGGCTACTAGTGTTCCCTTCTGTGTATAGCTAGTTGTAGAATGGGTATTGATTCTTTTGTCGTTGACTTTGGATTTAGTGTTTAAGTCTGATCATTTTTATTTCTACTCAATGTTCACATGACTGTTTGGTCTTGGTACCACTCATTATTTTTTTCCCTCAATTTATGAGGCAGAAACAAGATGATTCAAGTTATATGGTTCTGTATAAAGAAGAAGAAAAAAACCCAGGAGGAGGAGTCTGTCTACAGGAGTGGTGAACAAGTTTGACACAAAGAGCCAAAATTTTAAACTGTGAGAGTCAGAGAGTCACACCTCGCAGTGACCTGCCAAAACAGACAAACACTCACACAAAAGCATATCATTTTAACAATAATATCTTAAACACATATTGAATTTTGCCATTTTGAGTGAGGATAAAAATCCTGTTCACTACCCCTGGTCTAGAGGTTATAGATATCAATTAAAAAAAAAAAAGGGAAAAAAGAAGAAAGACATAACAAAAAAAAAATACAAGAAACAGAAACAATCAAACAAAAATCAAAAATCAAACAAAAGAAACAAATCAGCGACTACAAAAAAGCACCACAACAATAAAGACAACAACTAAACAATAACCATGAGCATGAAATAAGAAGAAAAAAAGAAGAAAAAGAGAAAATAAACTAAAATGTGCTTTCTTTTTTTTTTTGGAGGGGGCATAGGCACAGTAAATATTAGGTAGATTAGAAAGGGAATTCCCTTGGCCTAAGAGATACAGGAATTCTCCACCCTTGAAGCATACTTTAATGTGCTTCAATATAACTACAGGCTCTGTACTGCTCTTTTTCACATCCCCAGGTCTTTTTTTGGTACCAGGTAATTTTCCACTCAGTTGTGGATAATTATATCAGGTCTCTGTAACTATAGATCTTGGTATTTGCACAGGATGTTGCCTAGGATGGAGTCTTTCTTTATGGTTCTAGAAGTTCTGTTCCATCACGTTGTTTTAATCAGTCTTCTGTAATTGGTGGTCACAGACTTTTAAAAGACTTCTGCTAATTTTTATGGTTCAAAGTATTATATGATACTATTTGCAGTTTGTTCTCAAACTGCCAGTATTTATTGAAAAAAAAAAGCCAAACTAGATACACCTTAAAGTGAAAATATTGACGGAACACACATTGGTCCCAGATTATTTTACTCCTTGTATACATTTTGTTTTGTTTTGTTTTTGGAATCACCCACACCAGGCTCCTAATTCTGCAATCAGGACTCACTTACTCCTGGAAAAATCAGGGTTATCATACAGGATGATGGGGATTGAACTGGATTTGTATAATGCAAGGAAAACTTCTTACCCACTAAAATATCGCTCTGGCCCCAATCTGTGCTGCTTTAAATTTTGCTTCTATTACACTGACCCTCAAATACTTAGTGTTCTAATTCAGAATGGCAGATTCAGAGTCAAAGGAAATGTCTCTGTGGAATGGAAAGTTTTATATATGGGAGCCCTGGCTTGATCTCTGTTTTCATATGAGATCCCAAGCACTATAAGGAATGATCCTTCACCCACTGAACCATGAGTAGCCCCTAAGTGCCACTAGATATGATCCCCATACCAGAAACAAATGACCCTTTATTACATTAATATGTGTGATTGAGAACTAAATTTGTTCCCTGATAACTGACAGAGCATAGAGATTTGCCTGCTTTGAGCTGTTATTGCTTTCTTAGCAAGTAAAAAAGTAAATTCAACTTTGATGTATGACATAGGTCCGCATATTTAACACATCATAATTACAACACTGAATTGTATTACAGCTCTAGCTATCTATTTTTTCCCAACTGGAATGAAAAAGCAGTCTCTCTAGGTTTTTTTGTTATCTGCTATACATAATACATATTTCACTTTACTTACTGGTGACATAAAATGCTCCCTAGAGTACTTGCTCTGTGAGAAACAGCCTAATATCTACAATAAGACTACATAAAATATTAGTTTATTAATTTATGTAACACAGAGTAGGTTTCCATTGAGTCTATTGGTGAAAAAAATATATACTTTAAGTTGTCAAGATAATTCAAATTTTATGTGAAGTAGCATTAAATATACTGTAGTTTCCTTTTGAGGTATTATTTTTGTTCTTCTATTAACATGAAAGTAAGTCCTACTTGATTATGATTATATATTTAATAATACATAAAGTAAATAATTTTATATGATTTTTAACTATATCACCTTTAATTAAATAGTATGTTAATTATTGGAAAAGTCAAATTAAAGCTACCATATAACATTTTAAAATACTCCTTATATACCTGATATTTTTACACATGAACATATCAATAAAAATCCACATACAACGAGTAGAGTGGACTCTTTCCTGACCACCCCCATATTTTTATCTCTGTCTATAATTCCTCTTATAACTTCTCACATACATTTACACTAAGTAAAGGCCCTGTGATCACACTGTGAAAAGGCATCTGCCTATCTGCCTCACCAGAACTTTACCATGCTGGCACTCTGATTCACATTTCTAACTTCAAGAAAAGGAAGTGTTGGGATACATAGTTTATGACATTGTATTATGTTAGCATGATCAGAGATAGACAGCCTATGCATTTTTTTGAGACTAGGTGCACAATGATTATTATGTTTTAAAGTTTTTATTTTTCCTCTTTCTTAGATGTACCTTATGCCATTTTTGCCTGTCCTTACCTGTTCTAGCTTTATAGATCCCAGAAAGCATATGAGTTTTGTGATTATTGCCACAGATAGGGACTTCCATAAAACTATGCATAAACTCACTTTTTTGAGTATCCATTGAAATCTGAATGTAAAGAATTGGTGAGTGTAGACACCACTTGTGTCCAATAATATCTGAGTCTAGGAAACAAAGACTATGATATTAGATCGGCGCTTGTCTTACATGTTAATAAACTGGAATTGAATCCTTTATTGATCCCTTAATGAGATGCAATTTACAGACTACAAATTTGGAAATTTCAAACCCAGATAGTACAAGAAATAAGGCATTGGCTTTGCATGTGGATGCCTCAGTGTCTCAGCAGGATCCTGGTTCTAATCAGTGGCACTACATATATCTCATGACCATCCTCAGGGGTCATTACTCAGTACAGATCAGGAATATCCCCTGAGCACTGCAGGGTGAGGTTCAAATGCTACTGTGAAAATATAACATTCAAATTGCAAGTTTTTGTCCCTTTAAAATAAAGTTATATGGGAATTCAACATTGATATTTAATTCTAGAACATTGTCACCTCTCTGAAACATGGATTTTTTCCAATCTCACAAGTAGTTTATAAAAGTTCCAAATGTTATCATCCCTATTTTTATAATTCTTATCTTCTGATAGTAGTGCTCCTTGTAGATATAAATTCATTTGATTTGCATTGCCTAAATGTCCACTGATATTATGTATCTTTCTAATTTTGCTAATTTGTGTTTTTATGGTTGAATTTTAATAATCATTCCTATAATATCTTCATCAGGTGTTTAGTATGCAAATATTTTAAATAAGTCATCCCATTTTTCTTTCAGTGGTATTTTTTACACACATTTCATCCAGATTTGTTACAAAATATGTCCAGATGTGTTTTGTTTTTATCAAATGATGGGATTTTTTTATTTGCTTTTTTGGGCCACACCCAGTGACTCTCAGGGTTTACTCCTGGCTATGCGCTCAGAAATCTTGCTTCTGGCTGGGGGATAGAACTATGGTTCATCCTAGATTAGCAAGTGCAAGGGAAATGCTCTATTGTTTGCACCACCACTCCGGCCCCATAATATTTATTTTTAATGTATTAAAAGAAAATAACAATGCAGTTTACTCATAGATGTATATATTACTTTTAATCTTCTATGTGTCTCAATTACCAGTTTATTTTATTTAAAATTTACTCTTCTCGGGGCCGGAAAGATAGCATGAAGGTAGTGAGTTTGCCTTGCATGTAAAAGGATGGTGATTCGAATGCAGAAGGATGGTCCCCCGAGCCTGCCAGGAGCAATTTCTGAGCATAGAGCCAGGGGTAAACCCTGAGGCACTGCTGGGTGTGACCCAAAAACCAAAAAAAAAAAAATTACTCTTATTTCTAATATTTTTCAATAGCAAAAATTTGTTGTTGTCAACTTTACTATTTGGCTCTGTCTCAGGAGGCATTTATCTTGTCTTATCTTTTACTTTTACAAGAAATTTCTGTTAGAGATTCAATTCTTGTTTGGCAGTTCTTAGTTTGGATATTCTCTTTAGTAAATGGATTACTTTGTTCTAATGTCTTCTTCACTTCCTCAATAGCTTATGATTTTTCCCTTAAGAAACAGGTTTTTTTTTTATTGTCTTCAAGATTGTTGTCTTTAGCTTTAAAATTCTATTACTTATTTTATATGTATATAAAGTAGGTATCAATGTATTTTTTGCTTAGTGTATATTTTATTTAGATTTTAGGGTTGAAAATATATTACTTCAATAGTATGAAGTATTAAAATGATTTCTTGCTCTTTTATTCTCTTTCTGCATTTCTGGCTGCACAATGTTGATGGATGACATCATACAATTTTATTGAACTTGAAGTTCTATCTAGTTTTCTTAAATTTTTCTATAATTTTGATTAGGTTATTTTAATAAATCATTCTTTTCAGTTACTGATACTTCTTTTATGTGTGACACTAAATTTGCCAAATTATTTAAATTAATAGTCATAATTTTAACTATAGATATCCACTTTTTAAAGTTGGTAGACTTTGTGGAGATGATCAATGCATTTTATTCACAAAAACATCTATTTTTGAAACTTATAACTGTAAAGAATACATCGTAAGGAATGAATTCGTTCATTTATTTATACTCACTGTTATGAAGGTTTTATCTAAAAGAAATGGCTTCTTCTAAACTCTGCAGTCTTAAATTTACCACTGCTGTTTTCAGTCTTGTTCTGTCTGAGTTGCCTCCTCTCTGGAAAGATTTTCATCAAAGAATTATACAGCAGATGGAGCTTAACCTTTCTGTGGGTTGCTGTCTAACAAATTCCCATTCCCCAGCTACTCTGCCAACATGGACTCTGCACTCTTTTAACATTTTGGGGCTTCTCTCACCAGATTCCTGTATAGTGGAGGCATGTACTGACCAAAGAAAATATCAATCAATTCACACATCTTGCTCCTCATTGCTCTGTCTTTTGAAGTAAATTTCTCTCTGGCCTCGGTTCCTTCCTTTTCTGATTAAACTTCAGAATACTCTCAGGTCTTTACGCATTATAGTGTTTTGTGTATCACTGAGGATGTCTGGTCATTTAGTCCTTGATTTTTTTTATACCTGTATGATTAAGCTGCAAGGCTTCCTCTTTAATTTACAGATGGTTTTCCCGGACCAGAATTTTAATTTGAGGAGCTTTTTACCATTAACACTACGGTTATCACATTATTGTTTTCCTTAACCATTAAATTTAAGCAGCATTTTTGAAAACCCCAAATTAAATGTCAAATTCTCCTATCACTTTTGAAGCAATTTTGAAAATTAGTTTTCTTTCTGTCTAGATTCCACCTGCATTTGGAATTAGATACCTGGATTTCCAGGTATCTAAAAATATTCTTCTGCTTCTTCAGTTCTTTATAGTCTAAATTGTTGATACATATTCACTAATTTAGGTGAAATGAGAAATGATAGATAGATATGGTTAATATGTAGTGCAATAATCTTGGGTAGGTTTGTAAGCCATTTTTCTTGAAGAACTTTTTGATATTCTATTATTAAAATTTAATTTAAATTATTCTGTTCAGTAGATACATGATAATGTTTTAAAAATAAATAACAATTTAGGGGCCATGGTTTTATTCTGTATTTTCAATATATTCTTAATAGAAAATGGGAAATAGGTTCAAGATAAATACTACCAGTATAAAAAAAAGCTACCAGTATTTTTAAATTTTTTTTTGTTTGTTTTTGGGTCACACCCGGCAGCGCTCAGGGGTTATTCCTGGCTCCAGGCTCAGAAATTGCTCCTGGCAGGCACGGGAGACCATATGGGACGCCGGGAATCGAACCAATGACCTCCTGCATGAAAGGCAAACGCCTTACCTCCATGCTATCTCTCTGGCCCCTAAATTTTTATTTTTATTCAAATAATATATTCATCACAACACTATATTTATCATGTTCCCGGATAGTTATTCTTCTTTTCATTCAATTAACAATTTTATTTACAACTATTTGTGTGTGTGTGTGTGTGTGTGTGTGTGTGTGTGTGTGTGTGTGTATTTGGGGTGTCACACCCAGCAGCGCTCAGGGGTTACTCCTGTCTCTATGCTCAAAAATCGTTCCTGGCAGCCTCGGGAGACCATATGGGATTACGGGATTCGAACCACCTGCCTTCTGCATGCAAGGCAAATGCACTGCCTCCATGCTATCTCTCTGGCCCCATCTATTTGTTATATTTATTTGTAAAATTACTTTTTCATTTATATGTTAAAATATATTTTAATATTTTAAATATAAAAGTAAACTATATTATATTTGAGGTTAAGGATTCATCTTAGATGCTTTTTATTATGTCCAATTTAACTTGCAGTTTCCTAAACAGAAACATCACTTTATTCTTTAAAATTATTTTTGAAAGGCAGGGGACACAGGAGGCCTATTTATCAGAAATTACTCATGCACTGCTAAAATCCTCTCTCAAACACTTATTAATTCAACCCAAACTGTAGCAACCATTTACATGCAGTTTCTGACCAGCTATTGGGTGATGTTAATTATCTATGCATATGATATAAAGTAATCATCAAGGAGATCCTCATTATCTAGATATTGCATAAAACTTTGTGCTGACCTTCCACATTTGTCTCAAGCATGCTAATTAGATACACTGAGCAAGAAGTAGCAAGGGTTCTAAATGTTCTAGTCATGTATATCACATCTTCTGATGGAGAGTAAGACTAGGTATGCCAGAGAAATGTAAGGAAATTTCACCTTAAGGTCATTCTAATACTTAATTTATAAAAGCAAAAGTAGTTATATTTTTAATTCTCTGGCATGAACAGAGAACTGGACTACTATGAAAAAAAGAACAAATTTAAAGTTCCCGGTTGTGATAGGAATATTTTATGTATTAAGTAAACTTCTACAACACTTAGAAATACTACATCTACCATTTTACTGGTAACTCAGGATACTGTCAAAATGTAATCTCAATTTAGAATTAAGTTTATCTTACAACCCAAGCTTAATTTAAGAAGTTTCTCTGCTGGCAACATATAGCAGAAGAAAACTTGAAATGCTAGAAGCAGTCCTTTGGTTAAGTGTGATGCATACTATATCTTTTAGCCACAAAACATTAAATCTTTTTTGTTGTTGTTCTTTTGAAATGAGAAGGGTTTTTATTTGAAAATAACTTCTGATGTGCTATTAAATGTTTAACCTGAACAACTTAATCCTGAAAATCAGACTGTGCTTGGTTAAGTGTTTAGTAAAGAATGGGTATTTTCAGACATCTTAAATATTTATTTTAGGTAAGCTTGGTAGTTAACAATTACATAGTTGACAATTACATAGCTCCATCTGCAACCAGGCCCAGGTAAATTCAGAATTTAGAGCTCCAGATCCTATTTAATCTGCTTCTGTCTCTTTCTTGAACATTTGCATTGACATGCAAAATTATAACTTCTATCTATGATATGGTAAATTTTAAAAAATTTCTTTTTCACACATTTTTTGATCTACAACTAGTTGCTGAGATGCCCATTTATTTATAGCTTCCCCCAATTCCTTAGAAATTTTCAATTCTCTTGAATAATAAGGGCATCTCTTCTTAGGCTAATCAAGTAATGTTTGAAAGATATTGGAAGGGAAAAGGCCAGGAGGTTGAGTTCAATTGTCAAGGCTCAATATGTTAATCATTTACATCAATGTACTAAACTAAAGTCTCCACTAATATCTAAATAAAAGAACCTCTGAGAGTGCCCAGAGTTGTGACTGTGTAAAGATTTTGGGAGCATGGCATGGTATGCTGCAATTTTACCCCATTTTGCACTATGCATCTCTTCCATCAACCCATTGATCTTTTTCTATGACCTAATGAGTAAATGTCTGGACGTCTGTCTGTGTGTTATATTAACAAATTAACCAAGTGAGAGTTGATCATCTTGAGAATCTATAATCAATGTGTAGTAAGTTAGAAGTATATATACATATATATGTATATATATATATATATATATATATATATAATATAGTTATCTAATGGGTAAAAGAAGACTGATGTAGGGGGATACCTATAACTTACTTGCCAATTGGTCAAAAACCCTAGATAATTATTCCGGATTCTAAAAAAGAGAATTCAGGATAAACTAAATAAATTCTCAGATAACATAATGTATACTAAAATTGCCAAGAATTACATGTTTTGGGGAAACTTTTTCTATACTCTCATTCAATGGGCATTAATGAAATAATAGACTACTTTTTCTTTGCATTTTTCACACATACATCTTCTCTTGTCACTTGCATAAGTCTGGGACATCTTTCTCAAGGAACTGAGACTTTTGAAAAACTAACCATCAATTAACATAGTATTTATTATAGGCATATTGCTTCCAGAAGAAAGTTAACATAATTGATCTCAATTCCTTGACCATCTTTCTTTCCCCAATCATAAATCTTTTAAAAATTATTATTTGTTTCCTTAAAAACCACTGGGATATTATTTCTTTTTTTATAGAGATATAAAAGTCATATGGAATTGTATATATTATAGGTACATAACATGTTATTTTGATACACACAAATCTCACAACATGATCACCATAGTTGTATCTAATTAACACTTCCATCAATACATGATTATTTTTATTGTGAGTCAATTAAAATGAGATGGATTTTAAACATGTAATACAAAATTATTAGCAATTATCACATATTAGACATTCAATTTCTATCATTCATGGCTGGGGACATACTCAATGATAGCTTATTTCCCTTCCTTGTGTGATGGCCTGGGTATACTTCCTGGTATGTTTCAATTTTTCTTCCAAATTTATTTTCTTTTTAACTACAAGTTTGTACTCCTTGTCTAAGTTGTAAAATTTTTATATGTCAGTATTAAAGTTTGGTATAAGGTCCAAATAAAGGACTCTGATAGTTGTGTCATGAAGTTGCAAGTTGACTTAGGTTTTCAATTTATATGGAGAAAAAAATTGTTGAAAGTACACTTATACAATTCCCTTGGAGGTTAGGATATTGGAAAATGATCTGACTATGTTAACCTCAAAAAATAAAAAGCATGGGGCTGGAGAGATAGCACATCAGTAGGGCGTATGCCTTGCATGCAGCTGACCCAGGAAGGACAGGTTTGAATCCTTGCACCCCATATGATCCCCTGAGCCAACCAGGAGTAACCCCTGAGCACTGCGGGGTGTAACCCAAAAACCAAAAGAATAAAAAAGTTAAAAGTGATAGTTATTCCAACAAAAAATGAGTTTATCTAAAAAAATTAGGAAAATTGGGTAGATTAAGAACTAAACTCATGGTAAATTAAGAAAGGTGGTAATGTTGAGGACAATTTATTTCTTTAACCCATGATTAAGAACTTCCTATATATCTTCTGGAGGATTTTCCTTTCATTTTCACTTCCTGTTGCAGTTGTAGCCATCTAGGACCCAGGTTTTGAATTGCAAATTCGTGAGTACTCTGTTTACTCTCCCAAACTCATATAAATATTTATGTTCACAGATGTTCAGTATTCTCAAAATATAATATTGGGGAGCCGGCGAAGTGGTGCTAGAAGTAAGGTGTCTGCCATGCAAATACTATCCAAGGAAGGACGGCAGTTCGTATCCCCCAGCGTCCCATATGGTCCCCTAAGCCAGGGGCAATTTCTGAGCACTTAGCCAGGAGTAACCCCTGAGCATCAAATGGGTGTGACCCGAAAAAACAAACAAAAAAAACTATAATATTGGTATTCTGTGATAAAGGTATAAGAAAAGGACATGCAAATAGACAAACAGAATTGAGCACAACACTCTTAGATTTGGTGAGTCACTCCAAAAAACACTAGAAAACTATCACAGTGATGCCACTCAAAAGTCAATTGAGCTTAACGTGGCTTATGAATATAAATTTGGCTTTTTCCTGTGGTCATCCAGGATTAGTAAAATAAGTCAATGAACTAAATAAGTTTATGACCTTCAAACTCCATGAGTCTAAGTGCATAGGCTTTATCTCAACATAAAAAGTATAGACCATCAATGGTGTCCACATTAGACTGGAACAACTTGCTTGACTAATCATCCTTAATTACTGTACAGAAAACTTAATATCACAATGTTAGCCTAAAATGGGGGCTGGAGGTTAATGACAATAAAGACTCAGGTTCTTTGCACTTGGTAGGAGAATTTGAATTGTCTTTGCATAGGATTTTGTCCTAGCCCAATCCTAGCAACTATAAGTTTTTACATTAATGCACAAGTTGATTATAATTGACAATAACCATAAATTATACTTGAAAAATGATCTCATACACCAAAAATATTCAAAGGTTAGTGAAAAAATGCTTTTTTCCCTGGTCAGACAAACATTTTGGCTCAGTAGTTAGAACAAGGCAGTAAATTGCCTTTGTATGAAGACAGTGAGTCCCCATTTTAAGGTAGGTTCTTTTAGATCTGTTTTCTGCATCAATTGTCAACACTCCCAATTCTATTCCTATACCAACAAAAGTAGCTTTTTATGCACTCTTGTCCTGTCCACACTGTTTCACATGAGTTCTCAGAACTGTTCAGAATAGTCTCAAAATGCATTGAAATGTCTGTATGTGTTTCTACCATACTTTCTTTTTACCCCTCTCCAAGTCTAAATGCTAATCTTACCTGATGGTCAGACCAACTCACAGCTGGTAGGGTTCTGAGGTAAGTAATTAAGGCCTGGGGTAAAGGTGAAGAAGAGAGATTCATCAAGAGAGGCTCAGACAGGATGGAGAGATCATAGACAGGATGGAGGCAGAGGCTGCTTAGCTTAGAAGCCATGTGAGATATGCACAAGGTGTTTAGGGCCTTATAATAAAGCCGCTTTTCTCCTGAAACTTCATGACTGCCTGTGGATCATTTCCTAGCCATTATCACGAACTCTCAGACCCACAAGGCCAATGAAGTTGCAGGCGCCTGGCCTGGCCGAGAAAGGCCTCATCATCAATCCATCATCATCCGCCTCCACAAGGAATCTTAATAATTTAATTAATACTTCACCTTCTCTTGCTGTAACACAATAATTCATGAGAAATTCAGTAAAAGATTTAACAGAACTGCATCTTATTTACTTGCATGAAGGTCTTGTACATCTCCAAAGGTCAGGTACTTCAATGCTTATTTGAAACTTTTGTCTTTTCTTAGTTTTCAGACAGGTTGATTGACATATGAACTCAGCTTAGTATTAACTTTGGAAAAAAATATTATTTTATAGTTTATTTAACTGTTCTACTTGTCAGTTTGGGAGAGATGCTCTTCTCAGAGTCTAGGTCTAGATACAAAAGGGCACTGATTTTTTTCTAGCATTTCTCATATTGAGTATTTAATAGCTATTTAGCCTCTCAGTTTTTGTTGATTTGTTAGGAATTTAAGTTTATTTAGGAACACCTATTAATCACAATATTTAAGCCTTGATGGATAATTATAATTTTTATTATTATGTTGTCAATTACATTGCACTCTTCTTTAAATTGTGAGTATCCTTATTAGTCTTATGATTATTTTAATGTTAATATTAGATAATAGCAGTGAATTATAATTTATTTTATTATGACATCAAATAGGACATATGAATTATGTCATTATAGTGGTACCTTGGACATTTTTTATAATATGATTATAATTTGAATATGTGTAATATACTATAGCTTTATTTTACTATGATTTTTGGAACTGCTTATGCCTGGATGCTTTCTTCAAATTTAGAGACTTTTTTATTTACTACTGTTTTTTATATACATATGAAGAATTGCTCTTTTTTCTATCCAATTGTTATACATTTGATCTTCTAGAACTAAAATCATATTTATAGTAGATTGATTAATTATTACATTAGGATCATTGCTAAAATTGATCTATTTTTATGTATAATTTTTATGTTCTATTATTTTCAAGTTTAGTCATATTTATAGAATCTTGTCTGTTTCTAATTTTATTTAGATTGTGTTTATGAACCACATTTGGTTTTGCTCAGGGCTTTTTCCTGGTTCTATGATAAGGGCTAACTCTTGACAATGCAAAGACAACCTCCACTTTGTGTGGCATCTGGGACTGGACATATTTTAGCCACATGGAAGGCAAATACTTAAACTCTGTATTATTTGATTGCCCTTATTTTTATTATTTATAAAATGCAATATTAACAAAATATCATTTAATAAACTGATGATGCTTAGAGGAACATGAGTATTGTCAAGAATTAAACCAGATTAGTAACAAGTATGGCAAGTGCTTTAACTCATGTAATATCTCTTCAGAACATTTTGTCATTATTGTTGTTGTTGTTGTAAGATTTGGAGCAACAACTCAACAAGCTGGTTTTGTGCTCAAGGATTACTTTTACCAGTGCATAATTGGGGCCATATGTAGTGCCATGTTTGAAAAGATATTGAAGATTATGTGTGTTTTTGTTTTAGTAAAAACTCATAAAACTTTAATCATAAGATCTTAATATAATTGGAGAAGGGAGAAAATATGGAAGAATAGAAGAAAAGGAAGGAAGGAAGGAAAGAAGAAAGGATGTAGAGAAAGAAAGGGAGGTAAGGAAAAAGATATATAATAAGAGAAATAAAATAAGGAAAAAGGAAGGCAGGAAGAAAATAATGAAGAATAGAAGGAAAGAAAGGAAGAAAGAATGAAAGTAAAGAAGAAAGAAAGGAGAGAAGAAAGGAAAGGAAGAAAGATATATAAGAATAGAAATGAAGAAAAATAAGGAGGAAAAAAGAAGGAAAAAGAAACAAAGAATGAAAGGAAAAGGAGAAAAAAAGAAAAAAGAATGAAAGGAATAAAGAAAAGAATGAAGGAAAGAAAGGAAAAAGAAAAAGAAAAAAGAATAAAAGGAAGAAAGAAAGAAAGAAAGAAAGAAAGAAAGAAAGAAAGAAAGAAAGAAAGAAAGAAAGAAAGAAAGAAAGAAAGAAAGAAAGAAAGAAAGAAAGAAAGAAAGAAAAAAGAAAGAAAGAAAGAAAAGAGAAGAAAGAAAGAAAAGAAAGAAAGAAAAGAAAGAAGAAAGAAAAAAGAAGGAAGAAGAAGGAAGAAGAGAAAAAGAAAGAATGAAAGAAGAAAGAAAGAAAAGAAAGAAAGAAAAAAAAAAAAAAGAAAGAAAGAAAGAAAGAAAGAGAGAGAGAGAGAGAAAGAAAGAAAGAAAGAAAGAAAGAAAGAATAAAGAAAGAAAGAAAGAATAATAAAGAAAGAAAGAAAGAAAGAAAGAGAGATAGACAAAGAAAGAAAAATAAAGAAAGAAACAAAGATAAATAAAGAAAGAAAGAAGAAAGAAAGAAAGAAAGAGAGAGAGAGAGAAAGAAAAAGAAAGAAAGAAAGAAAGAATAATAAAGAAAGAAAGAAAGAAAGAAGAAAGAAAGAAAGAAAGAAAGAAAAAGAAAGAAGAAGAAAGAAAGAAAGAAAGAAAAGAAAGAAAGAAAAAGAAAGAAGAAAGAAGAAGAAAGAAAGAAAGAAGAAAGAAAGAAAGAAAGAAAGAAAAGAAAGAAAGAAAGAAAGAAAGAAAGAGAAGAAAGAAAGAAAGAAAAATAAAGAAAGAAAGAAAGAAAGAATAAAGAAAGAAAGAAAGAAAGAAAGAAAGAAAGAAAGAAAGAAAGAAGAAAGAAGAAAGAAGAAGAAAGAAAAGAAGAAGAAAGAAAGAAAGAAGAAAGAAAAAGAAAGAAAGAAAGAAAGAAAGAAAAAGAAGAAGAAAGAAAGAAAGAAAGAGGAAGGAAGGAAGGAAGGAAGGAAGGAAGGAAGAAGGAAGGAAGAAAGAAAGAAAGAGAAAAGAAAGAAAGAAGAAGAAAGAAAGAAAGAAAAAGAAAGAAAAGAAGAAAGAAAGAAAGAAGAAAGAAAGAAAAGAAAGAAAGAAAGAAAGAAAGAAAGAAGAAAGAAAGAAAGAAAGAAAGAAAGAAAGAAAGAGAAGAAAGAAGAAAGAAAGAAGAAAGAAAGAAAGAGAAAGAAAGAAGAAAGAAAGAAAGAAAGAAAGAAAGAAGGAAGGCAGGAAGGAAAGGAAGGAAGGAAGGAAGGATGGAAGGAAGGAAGGAAGGAAGGAAGGAAGGAAGGAGGATGGAAGGAAGGAAGGAAGGAGGAAGGAAGGAAGGAAGGAAGGAAGGAAGGAAGGAAGGAAGGAAGGAAGGAAGGAAGGAAGGAAGGGAGATAGGGGATGGAAGGGAGATAGGGGATGGAAGGGAAAAGGGGGAGAGAGGAATGAATTATCACATAAGATACTTATTTTTATTTCCAGAAATCCTAACCACTTTCTTAGTTTTCTTGGCTATCAATATTCCTTTGTGTTTTTTTTTTTGTTGTTGTTTGTTTTGGGGGCCACAGCCAGTGATGCTCAGGGATTACTCCTTGCTCTGGGCTCAGAAATCCCTCCTGGCAGGCTCTGGGAACCATATGGGATAAACCCATTCTGTCCTGGGTTGGCATCATGCAACCCAGTGCAACCAGTGCAAATGCCCTACTACTGTGCTATCACTCTGGCCCCTCATTTGTTATATTAAATTAAAAAGTATATTTGATTGTCAGAGAGAGAAAAAGAGAGAGAGTGAAGTTAAGGCACTTCTGGGATGGCCTGGTTAATCCTGCCATAGTGTGCATGTGGTGATGCTCAGACAGAATATAAAGTTATTCTGACTTGGAGTTAAATTTGCTGCTACTTCATAGCAAATCAGTATTTAGGAGACAATGATTGTGCCAAGGGATTTAAGGATTAGTGCCTAAGGATGTATTGGGCTGTGGTTTTAGGCTACTGAGTTTGGTAGTTTACTATGTAACTTTCTCATCAGATTACCTATGAAGCTAATGGGCTGAGACTACTTTATGGTGTTCAAGATTAATAGATCTTAAACAAATATGGTGGCTTTGAAATATAATAAGGTATAGTCAGGAAGTTGGGCCATTTCTGTCAGAGGGAAAAGGGTGGTGTTCTGCTGCAGTAGCTCATGCAGGAAGGGGAATCTACCCTCCTATTTTTTGAGAATTCCACACAAGTATCAACCAAGTGTGGACTACCTAGAAAAGTGTCTGCTGCCATCCTTTTTTTTTTTTTTGGAGTTTGGCGGAAGAGAAGGACTACTTTTTTCTGGCCAGAAAGATGCTGGGTTTTCCATTGGTGAGGTGAATGCAGAAAGGCTTGGTCCAATCCCATTTCTCAAGGAAAGCTGCAGATTTTTCAGCCTCTGGTCTCACTAGTAAGGATTTATCTGCTCATATTATTTGATTTCAATTCCTGAGCTGGGCCATTTCTGCTGTACAGAATAGCATTGTGCTGTTTTAAACCACACACAGAATGGGAAGAACTATTCACCCAATATGCATCAGATAAGGGCTAATTTTGAAAATATGAAAGGTACTTACAGAACTTAACAATAAAAAATCTAACCCAACCAATAAATGGGTAGAAGAAATGAACAGACAATTCTTCAAAGAAGAAACACAAATGGCCAAAAAGGCACATGAAAAAATGTTCCACATCACTAATTATCAGGACTATGCAAAACAAAACAACAATGAGGTTTCATCTCATGCCACAGAGACTGGCACACATCACAAAGAACAAGAACAGTAAGTGCTGGAGGGGATGTGGAGATAAAGGAACTCTCATTCATATCTGATGGGAATGCTGTTTAGTCTAGCCTTTATGGAAAATATGGAGATTCTTCAAAAGACTGGAAATTGAGCTCCCATATGATCCAGATATATCACTCTTTGAAATATACCCTAGGAACACAAAACCCCGATACAAAAATGCCTTCTTCACACCTATATTCATTGCAGCGCTGTTTAAAATAGCCAGACTCTGGAAAAACCAAGATACTCTTCAACAGATGAATGGCTAAATAAACTGTGGTACATATACACAATGGAACATTATACATTCTTTAGTAGAAATGAAGTCATGAAATTTTCCAATACATGGATATACATACAATCTATTATACTGAGTGAAATAAGTCATCAGGAGAGAGAATAGTTTCACTGATCTATAGGTTTCAAGAAAAACAAAAGACATTATTGAGGGCTGGAAGAACTGACTCTCAATATGAAGGTTACCACATAGAATGGTGAGTTTAGTTAGAGAGATGACTACACAAACTACCATGAATGTTAATGAGTCAGAGAAGTAGAATGCTTATCTTGAATACAGGCATGTGGTGGGGAAGGAGGTAAATGGGTGGCATTGGTGGTGAGAAGGGAGCACTGGTGAAAAGAGTGTTCCTTTTATGACTGAAACCCAACTACAATCATGTATTTAATTATGGTACTTAAATAAAAAATAATAAAAAAAATACTGTTTTAATTGAGGAAAATTGACTGCAAATACTTCCTAGGTAGTCTGGTCCTGGCTTATACCTATGGCATTCTCAAAAGTGAGGGAGGTTTGATGTGCTTTATGGTAAGCTTTTAGGCAGGTCAGAACTAATAGAGTCTGGAGAAAATGAGTTTTTGCCCTACATTAAGACTATAGTGCCATTCATTTTGCCATCAAACTGAACCTGGTTTGAGATTGGAGTCAATGGATGTGTTGGGGCTTGAGAAGATGAAGGTTAAGCACCATCCTTAAATAGAACATTCGCATTGTAAATGTAAATAAATCATTTACATTGTGGAGCAAAGCAGGTACACACCCAAGTTTATGAACTTTAAATTCTTCCCAGAGAACAATTTAAGAATTCTATGGCTCTCTGTAAGTTTTCTCCCTTTGTTAAAATCATATTAGAGGAAAGGACAAGCAGAGATCACCGTTTAATGACTGTTGAATAGAAACTAGCTCCTTCTACTATCATTACATTTTAACATATCAAAATCATGCCCAGCATTGTGAGCATAGACATTTGTATATCAACTTGCAAAATCATGCCTATTAGAGGTATGACAGTTTATAGTTACTATGACAACCTATAAAAATGGTCTTATAATTATATTCCCCAATTACTCCCATTCATTTGGTGAAGACAGTGAGAGGACATTCCAAAGGTAGGATGTCTGAAATCATAAAGATGCAAAACAATGATAACTTTGCTGTTCCCTTTGGACTTCAACTTCCCATATTAGTGTGTCTTTCCTACATTTTTTCCTCTTCTTTAAATGAACCTTTATTCAAATGGTGTTTGCATCCTTTATTTGCCTTTTCATCTTTTTTAACAAATAAGTGTTTGCTTGAATCATTTTATGCTCAAAACAAAACATTTTGTAGAGAAGCACAAGAATTGGGAGCAGCCACTATATCTGCAATTTACTTAACCAGACATCTTCATAGTTTATCACCAGAGATCTTCACTTCAGGGAACAGGTCTCAATCAACTGATGTTTGCAGAAGCCATGATTCTCAGTATGGAATTCTGTAGGTCATTAACTCCAACCCCTCTCTCCTTTGCCTTTTTATCAGTTTGTTGAAGGAACCCATGTCCAAGAGATTGTTCTTACTATATTTAGTTTGAATTTCATGTTACTTTATGAAAAGGTTTGAATATTCCTGAAGAAATATAAAGATACCAAAGTTCTATACTTAGCTTCCTTTTTTTACTTTCAACAGATAAGACTTAGAAAAAAGATATTTTCAAGAGTCAGAATACGGGGCCGGGTAGGTGGCGCTGGAGGTAAGGTGTCTGCCTTGCAAGCGCTAGCCAAGGAAGGACCGCGGTTCGATCCCCCGGCGTCCCATATGGTCCCCCCAAGCCAGGGGCGATTTCTGAGCACATAGCCAGGAGTAACCCCTGAGTGTCAAACGGGTGTGGCCCAAAAACCAAAAACCAAAAAAAAAAAAAAAAAAAAAAAAAAAAAAAAAGAGTCAGAATACACAACTATATTAGATAAAATATGACACTACAGAATAACCCAAGTGAATTCTCAATAGGGTTCTAATATGCAAGTGTATTGAATACCAAGAAATCATGTCTATTCAGAACTCAGATCTGATCTTACTTGCAAATCTCATCCTGATATATTTAAGTAAAGATAGACTGTATTGGATTGGGCCATAAATCTAATGATTGGTGTCCATAGAGGAGAGAGAATACAAAGAGACACACAGAAAACAAAGCTATGTAAGGTGAAAGGTAGAGACTGGATTTATGCTGCCAAAAACAGTGCACTCCAAGGATTGCAAAGAGATACAAGCCAGAAAAATTAAAAAGAATTCTTTCACAGACCTTCCCTGCAAACAATGCACAACCCTGCCAAAGTCCTGATTTCAGAATTTTAGCTTCCAGAACTGAGTTAACAAATTGCTTTTGCTGTAAGACACATAATTTCTTATAGTGTTCTTAGTATATGCATACATACCGTATTTTCTTGTGTATAAGGCGACTGGCGTATAAGATGACCCCTTAATTTTGCAGTTAAAACATAGGTTTAGGCCTATATTCGCTGTATCAGACAGAACGTTCCTGTGCTGCAACTGTATGGACCACAGTGAGCCAATCACAACAAGCAAAGGTTCAAAGGTTCTACTGTCATAGACTTCCTCTCTGACTCTGGCCAATCTGAGCAGGCTTTTTACCGTGTAGATTTGGGTCCAGAACATTGTCTAATTTGCATGCATAAAAAGCCTGCTTGGATTAGCTGAGTTAGAGAGGCGGTCCGAGCAGCCTTGCAGTGATTGGTCCCTTATCATAGGCACCTTTTCTGGCAATTCCCAGGTGGCGTCAGTTAATCTCCCCCACTACATGAACCAAACAACACCCCATCCTTGGACCCTAGCACTGAACCACCAACACCGTTAGCTGAGTTTTGCCAGAAGTTGCCCCAGATCTCCTGAGTACTGTTTGGGAGCCCCCAAGAAAGAGATTTGGAAACTCTGCAGCCTGGTTTTTTTTTTTTGTTTGTTTGTTTGTTTCGTTTAGCGGCATATTGAAACATTTTTCGGGATATACTCGGAGTATAAGACGAGCCCCCCGATTTTCGGTTGACTTTTTTTTGTTTCAAAAGTTGTCTTATACGCCGGAAAATACGGTATATTGAAATATAGAAATTTTATTGTTACCTTTATAGCTAAACAAGCTGTGGGATAAAAGTCTAAGAGTTTTTATAAGATATATATGAAAAACTTAAAAGAAAGCTAAATTAATATGCTGCCTTAAAAATTTAGGGGCCTGATTTATAGCACAATGGGTAGAGTATTTGCCTTGCATGTGGCTTGGATTCTATTTACAGCATCATCTATGACACCCTGAGCCTTTGAGTTCAGATCCAGAAGTAACCCTTTAGTTTGGACCAAAGACCAGAAAAAAAAATCTGGTGGGGCTGGAGTGATTGTTTAACAGTCAACTGGCTTTGATTCCAGGCACCTTGTTGATCTATTGAGCCTATCAGAACGATCTATGAGCTCATAGCCTTGAATCTGTCCTAAGAACAGCCAGGTGTGTCCCCTAAAAAAAAATCTAGATTTCCATGGTTTTGGGTTTGATCCCCCTGTTGTGTGTGGATACATTCATATGGGCATGTACACACACACAAAAAAAATCTTGCTGCACAAGTTATATGATTTAATACTACCATCATTACTATTACAAATCAATATCATTTCAGCATTGTCAGAAATAGCTTGGCTCTCTAACCACCATTCATAGTTAATTTTATATCATTAATAGTCCTAAATGAAATTAAAAAAGGGATTTAAATTGGCAATATTCAGGAAGATGTTAAAATGTGTATGTTATGTTCTTTAAATTTATTCTTTGAATATTTTACATGCACAATTGTAAAATGGATCTGGTAAATACTATAGGTGAAAAGGTATTCATCTTGCATGCAGCTGACTCCAAATTGAACCCAGATAGCATCCTAAGAAACTCCAGGGTCATCTGAACAAACAAGAAACAATAATAATAATAATAATAATAATAATAATAGCCAGGAATAAACCATGAAAATTCCCATGTCTGATCCAAATACTCAAAAAGTATTTATTTTAGGTATTGCTGTCATTATCCAAAAAATAATAACTGCTATTGCAAATGACTATGATTTGTGATCATTGCTAATTGTGATGATTTTGTGTTTGTATTTTGGGGATCATCACATGATGGTGATGAGGCTGACTTCTGGCTTTACACTCAGAGGTCACTCTTGGCTGGTCAGAGAATTTTATGAGATGCCACAGGTAAAGCCTGTGTCAGCATATTCAAGACAAGTGTACTAACTTCTGTACTATCTCTCTGGCTCTGTGATGAAATTTTAAAAGTTACTTTTAACTAATTGGCATTTAATGTTTCTCATTAATTTTGATGCAATGATTGTTCATATTTGAAAGTTCAAAACAAAGCATTCAACAAAACTATTATGCAGATGTATGTTTGCTGTCATATTACAATCTTCCTTTTTCTCTAACATTTCTAATCATTATCAATAATTACAATAATTATAAGCTTGTCATTTTTCTTATTGTGACATTGTTTTTAATATTTCAATTTTTTACAATTCCTAGATGTCATATATAGATGACTCATATTATTCACATATAAATTTATCTGGTTTTCTGTCTAGTTGGCAAAAGTTAAATTTGTTTTTTTTAGAAAATCATGCTATCATTTTATGTTGAATTTAAACATGGAATTGAGCATAGCTACCTGCACACCACAAAATGTTATAATACTCTCATTCGAAAGGCATCTCAAAATACATAAAATTGTACATTGTCAGAATAAAGTCTCATTGATTTACTACTATAATCTTCAAAATCCGCATGCATTAGAGAATGTTTAAAATCATATACAATCTAGCAGAGTATCATTATATCAAGATCTTATAGCAGAGCACAAATTAAGTTTATTCCAATTTATTACAATCATTGAGGCACCTTTACAAGTATAGACATACTGAATAAAAAACACTGTAGAAATTAATAGGAATCTCTATTGTTAGTGACAATGCTTTTAATGACAATTCTGTTGCTATCATGATGATTATTATCTTTATCTTAAATTTCTGGAAACATAAGCAGGTAGGGCTGTGTTGTAGAGAATCCCAAATCCCAACAATGACATGGTGAAGTAAAGCTGAATGACATCAATTCAAGGGCTGGAAAAGTTAAGAGAAAAAATGTGGCAATACTTTGGACTACATTTCAATTCGCACTCTGAAGCAAAAGGATCATTTTGAAACATTATATGCTCCAAACCAGATCATGAAAACCTTTGCATTTCCACTGTGACTAAATTAAAAACAAAGACCAAAGAGCCAGACATGGTTGATTTAGGGATGACTATGGAACAATAATTTATAGGAATATGAGAGCTGAAACGACAGTACAACTGGTAGAGCATGTGTCTTGCACAAGGCTGATCCAGGTGCAATCCACAGGTTCTCAGAGTCCATGTGGAATGATCCCTGAGCACAGAGCCAGGAGTAAGACCTTAACACTACAGGGAGTTGGCTAAAATAAAAAAACTAATTGCAATTATTATTTTTTTGGATTCTCTGAATTATAATGGATAATTTATATCCTCATTTCCCAAGAAGAGAGACAGTTTTTGGGTCAAAATAGAAAATCATACATTTCTACATTTAACTTTTATTCTTTTTTGACATTAAAATTTTCTGTTTTTGCAATGCTTTTTATAGGCTTTTAAGTTTTACATAATATCTTATCCTGTGAGATATCCAAAAACATAAGTCTTGTCATAAGCTACAGAGAAAAGAACAGTGGTAGTAAGGGTTTTAATCAGATTATCATCTTGTTATTTCTGAAGACTCAAAGTTAGTCTTTTTGCAAATTAGTTGCTTCACTGAAGGCCACTAGTGGGTATTTCTTCAAGACTGAATAACCTGTCACTCATAGGCGTCTTAGCCTGTATTAGAATCTACCGAAATCTATAAACTATTCTCCCATATCTGAGCCTTAACTTTACACCTATTTAAAAAAGCCACAGTTTTGAGTTCAGTAAGTTTGTATACATATAAATAAATACATATATGTATTTTTATAATATATTATATTTATATAATATATAATTATTCACATATAAATATATTAAATATAATAAGTGGTATTTAATAAATATATTTTATATACTATATATAATGACATATATATTTATATATATTTTATAAAAATATATATTACAGTATTTTTCATACAACAAGTCAAACTTCCCCTCCCCTCAAAAGTGTGTCTTATTGAGCTGTTGTCTGGAACTGAAGCCTGAGAGCAGAGAAGAGAGCATCTAAAAACTATGTGTGTCTTCCAGAGTGAAAAATACAGTATATATATTATATAAGTCTTATATATTATATAAGTATGTATATATATATATATATATATCAGTGTTTGCCCAATAATCAAACAAGAAAGTGATTGACAAGTAAATTAAAAGCCATTTTGTCTTTATGGAAAAACATGAAGAATTGGTTTTATGTACTACTAAAACAGGTAGCTTAAAATTTAGAAAAAGAAGCAAATATTAGCCATGGAATACAAAATTTAAAATCCTAGACTCATAATTTATTTTGCCAACTTTACATCACTACGAGCACATTTTTTTTTATGTGTTTCTAGTGTTTTTCTTTTTTTTTTTTTCGGTTTACTGGGCCAGACCCAGATGTGCTCAGGGGTTACTGTTGGCTCTGCACTCAGAAATTCCTCCTGGCTCTGGGGACCATATGGAATGCCAATGATCAAACCCAAATCCTTCCTGGGTCATCTATGTGCAAGGCAAACAAATGACTTACCACTGTGCTACCACTCCAGCCCCTCTAGTATTTTAATGTAGCACACATCTTGTGTTTTCTATTAACCTCAAACAATTAGTTATAGCCTATTGCTTCAGCACCAAAGAGGGTTTTATTCAAATATAACAACAAAAAACTGTTCAGTAAATGATATCATTCAGGAAATGAAAAGATCTGACTTCCCAAAGCAAAGAAGTTCTTAATCTTTTAGGAGGAGTGTTTTATCATGGCTGAGTTGTTGCTCCTCAAGAAGCTTCCTCTTTCCTACATCAGCTTAAAATCAGTATATACTGGTTGTTTTCTGCAATTTACAGTGATCCTCTGTGCTTCAACACTCTCTTTTGCCTCCTTTTATTTTAATTATAAATTTTTAATTTGACCATATTGGCTTACATATCTTTCACAGTAATATTTTAGGTACATATTAACATAGAACCAGGGGAATTCCCATCACCAAATTTGTCCTCCCTCCACCCCTGTTCCCAAGCCTGCATCCCATATCCCTCACCTTCACTCCCCGGGCTGCTAGAATAAGTGGTCCCCTCTGTGTCTAGCTTACTACTTAGTGATCATACATCTATTTGGTCCTGGTACTCTCCCTTCCTTCCCCTTCTATTTGAGAGGCGGAACTAGATAGTTCAAGTTATGTGGCTTTGTTGGAAGAAAAGAAAAGCAATAAAATGGGGTAAAAATCATAAAAGCCGAAAATGGGCGGAGTCCTTCTGGAAGCTCTCACCGCAGTTTGTGAATATCGCGTGTTCAAGGAAAAAGCTTGGAACTTGTTCTTATCAAAACCCTATTTTCCTGCAGCAGCTTCTTTTCAGGGTGGGGAAAGTGGGGGTAAGCCATTGCTTTGGTCCTTGACAGGGTAATTTCAAATCCCTTCTGCATGTTAATTTTCACACTATATTTACCCAATAAGAAGTGAAAAAAATAACTATTATCTATCTACCTTAGCTATTTTAATAGTGCATGTTATTCAAATTTCTTCTTGACTAGGCAAAATATAAAATTAAGAAGCTATGCCTTCATAATTAAATCTACAAAATGTTTTACCTCAACTTGTTCTGATAATTGTTGGATTATTAAAACCAAGGCTTAAAATATTTATAATTCAGCTAAAATTATCCTGTTCATAATAACTTCTATATTTAAACAGAGCTCAATTTTATTTTATTATATTTTCATTTTCTTTTTAATAATATATTTATTGAAGCACCATAATTACAAAATGTGTTAGTCAAAAAAAGAATATCACCTTTCACCAGTGCAACCTTCTTGCCACCAATATCCCCCATCACCTCCTCTGCTATATCTTGCCTTTGAGACACACATTTTTTATTTCTCTCACTCTCATTTTCATGATGGTTGTTAGTGCAGTTATTTCTCTATCTGCACTCACCACTCTTTGTGGTAAGCTTCATATCTTGGGCCGGTCCTTCCAGCCCTCATCTCTATTGTCTCTGTGTATTATTATAATAATGTCCCTCATTTTTTTTAAATCCCACAGTTGAGTGAGATTATTCTGTGACTATCTCCTTCTGGCTTATTTCACTCAGCACAGTAGTTTTTATGTCCATCCATGTATAGGAAAATTTCGTGACTTCATTTTTCTGATAGCCTCATAGTATTCGATTATGTATATGTACCACAATTTCTTTAGCCATTCATTTATTTTTGGGCATCTGGGTGGTTTCTAGATTCTGGCTATCGTAAATAGAGCTGCAATGAACATAGGTGTGCAGAGGGCATTTTTATTGTGTTTTGGGTTAATAGGTTATATAACTAGGAGTGGTATAACTGGGTCATATGAGTGCTCAATGTTTAGTGTTTTAAGAAATATCCATTTTGGGGGCCGGAGAGATAGCATGGAGGTTAGGCGTTTGCCTTTCATGCAGGAGGTCATAGGTTCAAATCCTGGCGCCCCATATGGTCTCCCGTGCCTGCCAGGAGCAATTTCTGAGCCTGGAGCCAGGAATAACCCCTGAGCACTGCCGGGTGTGACCCAAAAAAAAAAACACACACACACAAAAAAAGAAATATCCATTTTGTTTTCCATAAAGGCTGGACTAGACAGCATTCCCTCCTGTAGTGAATGTGATTTCCTTTTTTCCAACATACCTGCTCGCACCAAATTGTATTCTTTTGTGTGTGTGTGTGCTGTGCGCTAGTCTCTGTGGCATGAAATGGTACCTCATTGGTGGTTTTTGTTTTGTTTTTTGTTGTTGTTTTTTTTTTATTTGCATTTCTTTGGTGAATAGTGATATGAATCATATTTTCATGTGCTTTTTGGCACAAAAAAGTTCATATTTGATCAGAAATATACAAAAACTACTATTGCTGTCCATCAACCCTCAAAAAGGAATGCAATGCTTAGTGCAAGAGGTGACAGAGCAGAAACTTTCTGATTATTTTTGACTTATGAATGCAAGCAATTAATCTGTTTTTATTTGCATGTTATTATTTAAAATTAAATTACCTAGAAATTGACTATTAAGGATGCTTCTCTTTTGGGTATTTTGTAGTTATTAAATTATATATAATTGCTTCCTATAGCTAAGAATTTTTATCTTTTTAAATCAGTAAGCTATTGTTAAGGGTTTGGCCATTTGTTCCCAAAATAATTCTATAATAGAGTTGTTATCTATATTATGAACATACAAATATGGCTTAGTCTCAAGTACCTTAATATTATAGACCCTGTGAAGATGAAAGTTACTTAAAAGCTTTTAATATGGCTATTAACTTGCGTAAAGCTTTCACTCTATTCAAACTTATTGCACAAAGATAAATATATGTTGAATAAAATCACCAAATATATTGATATTTTGCTAAAATTTTTGCTCTTAAAATATTCTTTTATACCTAATAGCTGATGAAAGCTGTACCAGAGAAAATTTGAAGACGTGTAAAAATATAGCACTAGATATACTGCAACCTCAACATATAATTAAATATTAATATATGTTACTCTATTGATAATCAAGCACATTTTAAGGAACAAAATAAAGTTGTGAATGTTAAATAATTAACATCCAAAATGTGGGCAGAACACTGGAAAAACATTTTTAAATATTTAATACCTAAGAACATATTACATTGAAGTGTTTTTGAGCATGCATTACCCTCTTTATGAATTATTAACATAAAAACTGCAAATTGTTCAAATAATTACTAATTTTTAAATAATGACTATGTTGACATTATTTTAAATGTAAGCCATAGGATAAAATAAACATATTTGCAATTATAAACTATTTATCATTTTCAAATATAATATTGATTTTTAAAATTGATTCATGCATATGCATAATTTGTTTTAATGAGTGTTGATTATTTTCAAAAATAAAGATTACATTTATATTTTTCTCTAATGATATTGCTTCTTTCAATAACCACCATTTTCTTAAGTAATCATATTTTTGTCTATCAAAATAGCTAATTATTCTTTACAATAATTAATTTTAGAAACTTTGTCAGATAACCTTTTCCTAAAATTGTTATTAAAACCCTATAATTTACTATATTATAGTAATATTGTTAATATAGATTTTATGTACAGTGTTGCAATTCCACAATTACAATGAGTGCTCACTGTCTCCACCAATATCTGAGTGTACTTTCCCATTTTCTTTCCACCTATCACCAGCTCTCTTTTTCTGTTGCCTTTTTCTATTTCTAATTTTCTTGTCGTTCTTTGTTATAACTCACATAAGAATTAGATATACTTACATTGCCCCTGTACTTTGTTTTAACTGACTGTATCACCCTTTTGTTTTATGTATGGTGCCATTGTATCTTATAGTTAAGTAGTAATACATTGTGCATATAACCAACATATCTTTCCCTGATCATCTATTCTTGGGCACTTGCATTATTTCTAGACTTGTCTTTAATGAATAGTGTTACAATGAACATAACAGAAATACAAATAACTTTTCAAATAACTTTTCTACCTTGGGGTAGAAGCTATGTATTAAAATGATCAGTTTGATGAGTGGCAAATAGTTGGTTTTGGTTTTTGGTGATTGAGAAATGTTTATTTTTTTTTTCAAAGAGATTGAAAAACAAACAGCTTGAAAAACAACAGTTTAAAAAACAGTTGACATCCCCAACAACAGTATGAAAGATTTTTCTCCACATCTACACAGACCTAGTAGAGATGATGTTGACGTAAACTGAGATAATACCAATGTAAATATGGAGGGGAAATTATTACAAAAGTTGGTGAAGAAGCAGTGGGATATAGAGTTGCTTGTATGATAGTGGTGTTTAAATATCCAAGGTGAAATAAAAGGAAAATCAAAGTAGCAATCATTAAAGGCTTGAGTAAAAACATCTTTCTTTTCTCTGAATTACACATAAATTGATTAAAAAACACAATATCTGAAGTAGTTTTTTTAAACAGGGGCAGCCAAAAAGTCTAAATCTAGAATTCTTACATTACTATTCAAGCCATAGGTTTACCCTACTGTTAATAAAACACAGAGGGGCCGGTGAGGTGGTGCTAGAGGTAAGGTGTCTGCCTTGCAAGCGTTAGCCAAGGAAGGACCGCTGTTCCTTTCCCCGGCGTCCCATATGGTCCCCCCAAAGGCAGGGGCGATTTCTGAGCACTTAGCCAGGAGTAACCCCTGAGCATCAAATGGGTGTGGCCCCCAAAACCAAAAAAAAAAAAACAAACAAAAAAAAACAAAAAAAATGATATAGAATATCTTTTTAATTTTATTATTCTTTTAGTTATTGTTTTGTTTTGTTTTGGGGCCACACTCAGTGATGCTCGGGGTTTACTACTGAATATGGGCTCAGAAATTGCTCCTGGCTCACGGGGCCATATGGGACGCTGGAGGATCAAACTGCGGTGAGTCTTAGGTCAGCCGCATGCAAGGTAAAACATTTCTGCTGTGCCACCGCTCGAACCCCTATTTTATTCTTTTTTAGTGGGATCACAACTTGATGTTCAAGGGTTGCTCATGAATCTGCACTTGGGAATTAATCCTGACAGTTCCTATGAACCATATGGGCTGCAACAGATAGAGCTCAGGTCAGCAGTATCCAAAGCAAGCCCTCTACGCACTGTGTTATCTCTCTGGCCCCCAGAATTTCTTTTTCTGAAGACTATTATGTCTTATCTCAGATAAATATGCTACAAAATTAAGAGCTGAATGACTGTAAATAGGGATAGATTCAGTCAACAGAGATCTTATTTATCAACAAAGTCAAATATTTAAGAGGCAAGAAGTCAATATTTTGGTATAAAGAAAAAACAAGATTAATACACTAATGTCAATAGAAAGAAAACAAATATATATTATAAATTTTATTGAGACAATTGTGAATTTACAAGTCATTCATAGTTGTATTTATGAGATATAAAAACAATGAATTAGGGCTATTCCCACTACCAGTGTTGACCTCTCTTCACCACTGTTCCCAGTATGCATCTAATAACTCCACCCTTATTCCCCTTGACTGCCCAGGTAACAGATCTCTTATGTGTATAGCTTGTTGTAATGTGGATCTCTCTCTCTCTCTCTCTCTCTCTCTTTCTCTCATATAAATGGCAGATTTAAGCACAAAATCTAAAATTCTAGAAGAAAACAGTTTTATAATAAAACAAATAGTGGAATCCATTGTTTAAGATATTCTAACGGCTTTAGAGTTGACTATAAATTTTAGAAACATCACAGATAACTATAAAAATTTTTATGGAATTGGTTTTATTTGATAAATAAAACAAAAGACAAACCAGTAACTACTCAGCCTGTCTCAGGTAAAACACACTGAATAGTTATGCCATTGACATTACTTAGAATATTACCTACATTGTTGTTTTGCCTCATTTATAATACATTTCATTTTAAGTTGACAACTTTGTCATATCTGTCTAAAGCACAGTTTAGTGTGAGGCATGAGATGATAATGAGGTAACTTTACAAACACTTAGCAAACAAATACACGATAGCAAGTAACAATATAATAAACTTAAAAGTCATATTTTTGTTACACTGGGAAAATATTTCAGAATTTTTTAACATAACAATGAATGAGGTATGTAAATTATATTTCAATAAAACTAGTATTAAAATTAATATTTATTTCACAAAAGGCTGACTTACTTGCAATGATTCTTTCCTCAAGAGAGGAAAATCTGGGTCCGGAGAGATAGCACAGCGGTGATTGCCTTGCAAGCAGCCAATCCAGGCAAAGGTGGTTGGTTCAAATCCCGGTGTCCCATATGGTCCCCCGTGCCTGCCAGGAGCTATTTGTGAGCAGACAGCCAGGAGTAACCCCGGAACACCACCGGGTGTGGCCCAAAAACCAAAAAAAAAAAAAAAAGAGAGAGGAAAATATGTAATGATTATTATTAAATTTTAATATTTTCTATGGTAATATATAACATTACATATGTTTTTCCATTTGTTATTCTAAATAATAAAATAATACTTTGGTGGGTATTTTTGGGGGCACACCCAGTGACACTCAAGAGTTACTCCTGGCTATGTGCTCAGAAATTGCTCCTGGCTTGGGGGAACATATGGGATGCCGGGGGATCAAACCACAGTTCATCTTAGGTTAGCATGTGCAAGACGCCCTACAACTAGCACCACTGCTCAGGCCTCAATAAAATATTTTATTCATAAATCAAAGTATCAAGTAAGCAAAATCAATCAACATACTTTCGTAATAGATTAATAAATGCTACAGTGAATAAGGCACTGGCCTTGCATAGGGTCATCCTTGATTAGATCTCTGGTATCCAACTGCTGTCCATCCTGAGTCAGCCACATACAATGCTGCACTATTACTCTGGCCCCCATAAAGATTATTTATATTATATATTATACATAATATATTATATTATTAGAGGAAAATAATATTTTTAGTTTCCTAAGATTTATGCTGGAGTACACCCTTTTTGTGTGTGTCTGAAGTGTGGGCAAAAAATAGCTTATGAAGTCATGTATTACAAACTAGGATTTCCAGTTTTGAACAACTAAACTAGACTGTGCTCAGAACATATGAGTCGCCAAGAATTTGAATTTATGATTTGGCACATTGGTGATGGAAATGTTGCACTGGTGAAGAGGTGTGTTCTTTAAATGCCTGAAAACCAACAACAATCATATTCATAATCAAGGTGCTTAAATAAACATATTAATAAAAATATATCCTATACTTCTAAGGAATATGCTATAAGCCACATTGCTAAAAATATTACAATACAAAAAATCAATGAGACCAGGAATTGGTTTTTCAAAAAAATAAACAAGATAGACAAATCACTGGCAAAACTCACCAAAAAAAGAGGGAAAATAACCAATTCAGTAGGATCACAAATAAAAGGAGAGAGATTACAACAGAACCCCAAGAAATACAACATATCATAAGATCATATTATGAACAACGATACTCAGTTAGGCTAGAGAACCCAGTTAAAATCGACAGGTTCTTGGAAAATCACAATCTTCCAAGACTGGAAAAGGAAGAAATAGAAAGCCTAAACAGACCAATCACCTCAGAGGAAATTGAAGATGTAATTAAAAAAACTCCCTAAGAACAAAAGTCCAGGCCCAGATGGATTTACAGGTGAATTTTATCAAACATTCCAAGAAGATTTACTACCACTTTTCCATAGGCTCTTCCAAACCATAGAAAAAACAGGAATCCTCCCCAACTCCTTTTATGAGGCTAATATCACACTCATTCCCAAAGATGGCAAAAACACCACCAAGAAAGAAAACTATAGAACAATCTCACTAATGAACATAGATGCAAAGATACTCAACAAAATCTTAGCAAACTGAATCCAACACTTCATCAAAAAGATCATACATCATGACCAAGTGGGTTTTATACCAGGAATGCAAGGTTGGTTCAACATACGCAAATCAATCAACATTATATATCACATCAGCAACAAGAAAGACAAAAACCACATGATCAGATCAATCGATGCAGGAAAGACATTTGACAAAATCTAACACCCTTTCATGTTAAAGACACTCAGCAAAATAGGGTTAGAAGAAACCTTCCTCAAGATAGTTACAGCTATCTATGAAAAGCCTACAGCCAACATTATACTTAATGTCGAGAAACTAGAAGCATTCCCACTAAGGTCAGGAACTAGGCAAGGCTGTCCACTTTCTCCACTCTTATTCAATATAACCTTAGAAGTCCTAGCAATAGCAACCCGACAAGAGAAGGGAATCAAAGGAATACAAATTGGGAAAGAGGAACTGAAACTATCTCTATTTGCAGATGATATGATGATATAAATCAAAAACCCTAGAGTCCACAGTAAAACTCCTAGAAACAATTAAACAATACAGCAAAGTGGCTGGATACCAAGTCAATACACAAAAGGTAGCATTTCTATATACAAACAATGAAGTCAAGGACAGAGAGATTAAAAATACAATTCCATTTAAAATAATATCAAAAAATATCAGGTACCTAGGAATCAACCTTTCAAAGGAAGTGAAAGACCTATACCAGGAAACTTCAAAACACTTCAGAAAGAAATTGAAGAGGATCTAAAGAAATGGAAGAACATCCCATGCTCATGGATAGGTAGAACTAACATAGTCAAAAAGACTATCCTACCCAAACTACTATATAGATTTAATGCAATCCCTATCCAAATTCAGACATCATTCTTTAAAGAATTAGAACAATCAATCACAAAATTCATCTGGAACCACAAAAGACCCAGGATAGCCAAACTCATACTGAAAAACAAGAAGCTGGGTGGCATCTCCTTACCTAACTTGAAACTAAATATAAAGCCATAGTAATCAAAACAGCATGGTACTGGAACAGAGACAGGACCTCAGAGCAGTGGGTCAGAACAGAATTCCCAGACATAAACCCCCAGATATACAGCCAACTAATATTTGATAAAAGAGACAAGAACTTGAAATGGAACAAAGAAAATCTATTCAACAAATGGTGTTGGTACAACTGGAAAACCACATGTATGAAAGTGAAAATTGACCCATACCTCACTCCTTATACAAAAGTCAACTCAAAATGGATCAAAGACCTTGAAATCAGACCCGAATCTATAAAGTTTATCGAGAATAAAATAGGCAGAACACTCGAAGACCTATATATCAAAAAGGTCTTCGAGAATGGAGCACCAATGGCAAGAACTTTAGCATCAAACATAAACAAATGGGACTACATCAAACTAAAAAGCTTCTGCATGGTGAAAGAAACCTTATTTAATGCAAGAAGACAGTTAACAGAATGGGAAAAAATCTTTTCACTAGACATATCAAATAAAGGGCTGATACAAAGCACTCAGAAAGCTGAGCCCCCCCAAAACCAAATAAAGCCATAAAAATGGGGAGATGAAATGAATAGACACTTCTCTGAGGAAGACAGAAGGATGGCCAACAAACACATAAAAACATGCTCACCTTCACTCATCATCAGGAGATCCAAATCAAGACAACAATGAGATACCACCTTATCCTAGTGAGGATGGCTCACATCAAAAATAATGGGAACAATATCTGTTGGTGAGGATGCGATATGAAAGGAACTCTCATCCACTGCTGGTGGAAATGCCCCCTAGTCCAACACCTATGGAGAACAGTCTGGAGAGTGTTCAAAGAACTCAGAATCGAGCTGCCATATAACCTAGCAATTGCTCTCCTAGGTATATACCCCCAAGTTGGAAGGACATTCATTCCAAAACACGTGTGCACCCCAATATTTATCGAAGCACTCAGTATAATAGCCAAGTCTTGGAACCAACCTCGATGTCCAACAACAGATGAATGGATCATTAAGATGTGGTATCTATACACAATGTAATATTACATGGCAGTCAGAAACGATACAAGCACAGACCACACAGCAACGTGGATGGACCTAGAACATGTTATGTTAAAAAAAGTAAATCAGAAGACAAAAGATAAACACAGAATGATAGCACTATTCTGAAGCACCTGGAACACACATCTTATACACAACTAATACTCAACAATAAAATAACAGGGTAGAAACTCCAAACACTGTAATAGTCAACATATACTCGGGAGCAGTGCCCAAAATACATGAAAAAGGAACAACAAAAACTCTTGACAACACATTATACCACAAAGGAACCAGCAACACCAGAAACAGCAGCATAGAGAGAACAGGTATGTAATCAGCCTTCTACAACAAAGGCCCATAATAATCCCTTAGAGATTGTATACAGGATCACAGGTAAAGAATACCAAGGGAAATCAATTTTTATTCTAAATTACTAATCATAAGATTTAAAAAGAATCATTTTTATAATAAAATCAGATAAAAGAATAATTAAAACAATAGTAATAATCAAGAAAATTTAATTGAACATAGTTTGTTGATCTTGAACCACTACTTGTATTTGGATATTTTTTTACTAAAGAATTTATCTAGCAAACAATTCATAGAAAGTGATATTTGATGAGATAGTCACTATTTTTTTAATACACCACTCAGGAAAGAAGCACTTAATTTGATAAATTTACTCCAAGTAAGAATATCTGTGGACTGTTTAAAATTCTGTATATCATCACAAGTAGCAGATATCCATAAAATTAATGGTTCCCTAATTAAATTATGGAAATGACAATTATCTAAATTAGTTTAATCTCTGTGAAAGGGAGGTTAGAATTTCTCAATTTTTCTTTGACTACACAAAATGTAATAGTTTTAAAAGATTTTTATTTTGTTTTCTAAATAATAGTACATTTTAATATATTCTATAAGTATAAAAATTAAATAAATAAAATTGTATTTCCTATTTATGAATGACTATACCTGTATAAATATATCCGCAATATAACTAGGACATTTGATATTGTATTTTTCACTGGATTATTTGTTTACATATTAATATATTTCCTGGGAATCCATGGCTTAATAAGCTGCTATTGAACTTATTAAAGAAGAGAGAGAATTCTATTAACAAAAGTTAAAAAAAATCTAGCCTTTGATAAAATGGTGAGGGCAATGTATATAAAAATGTTTCCCAAATGTAACTATGTTATGTTAGCAGTAGAATCATTTGTGATTTAGATTCATTAATTTCACATATTAAAATAGATCTGGCAAATATAACAAGGCTCTATAGCAGTGCTTAAAGGATTCTAGTGTTCAACTGGTGATTTTCAATCAACTTGAACACAGTTCAATGCAAGAGCATTAAGCTATAGTCATTCTCTGTTGTGCCAGATATTATCTGCGCTACTATGATGATGAGTAATGGCCTCTAAACTAAACTCACACCAGCAATACTTAGTGTATCATGTGGTTTTAGGAAACAAACCGAATTTGAAATATGTTCAGCATGCATTCTACCTGCTGTACCCACCATCCCTGATAAGCACAGTATCATGCTGTTTTTTATTGAATATATAGTCACTACTCAATTATCTAAGTACTATGCACTTATGGCAATTGAAATTGAAACATAGTCACTTGGATAAAGTCTTGTGACAATATGCTAAATCTTAATTTATGAGTTTACTCCCATATTTGACATCTTCTTTCTGTTATACACATATTCCTTTGATGAAAAATCTGAGTCAATCTTGAAGACAATGTAAAATATTTTAGGAAATTCATTTATTTATCTTGTGTAGGATTGTAGAATAGTGGTGTGGTAAAAAGCATGTTAATGCTTTAGGATATAGAATTAACTTTTGATCCATATTACATAAAACTTTCTTCTTATGCATCATATTATTCACTTTGAAAAACTGAAATTCTGTAGATCTCACTTTTGTTTTAGAGACTTTAGTATATTTTTAATTAAGAACTATAACACAGCAACAAGCCTACATTTATTGAAAAACTTATTTGACAGTATGACTCTTGTTAATAAATTCTCCCTACATTATGCAGACATTCAGGAAACTTTGTATTTAATAACATCCCTCTAGAAAACAAAATTCTCTCTATATAACATGACCAAACAACCCATGACCTGAACTATTTTCCCCAACTTTTCATGATGAGGTACATTTTTCATTTTTATTAAAATATTTAAGATAGATATTCTGCACTAAGAGTATAGCCTGATCCTCACCACAGTGCATTTCAATGTGAGGGAATCTGATGGAGACTGTTTAGCATAACTAAAAGCCCTTTATACTAAAATCAAAATGGAGTTTCTGAAAGTCTGAGCAAAAGTGGCTACGTGACAATTAGCAGGAGCTGCCAGCCTGAGCAGCTAGCAAATGTGGCCTTTGCCCTAGGACCTAAAGAAAAGGGGAGTCACTGCATACCTCAGAGCTAGGGGAGTCAACCACAGGCACCAAGATGTTCCCATAAAGATAGAGGCTGGTGGGCCTAGGCAGAGATTAGATCTTATACTTTGTTGCTCTAACACGGTATGGGCCTCATGATTGATGAATGCCAGTCTCATGATGTACAACCTTGTTAATTTTGATAAAACAAGATGTGCCTGTGGAAAGTTACAATTATTCCAAGAATGCCTTGCCCCTTTCTCTTTGTTTGACCTGACTATAAAAAGCTCGCCCCCTCCCAGAATAAACGTACTCTTGATCGGAGCTTTTCGCCTTGAGTCTCTATCTTCCCAGCCCCTCTTTTCTTTCAGGCCGGAATCCTCTTTGTGACTCTGGAATAACTGTTGTGGTCTCCAGCCTGGATGAGGTCTCTTGGGGGCCGCAGGAATCAGACCTACAGCCGAAGGTTCTGGGACCAACCTCACTAAAAGAGTGAGCAGAAACACATCAATGGAGGTGAGATGACCCTGCTCACAAAGAGCAGTCAGAGGAGCCCAGCTGATTAGCTCCGCTCAGTTCTATTCTGAGGTCTAGCACATCTCCTAGTCAATGAACTCCAGCACAACACATAGAAAGCAATACACTACAAGCGTGACACAGAGAAACAATGCAGACTTCCACCATACATAGAGATGAAGATAATTCCAATGATCCAAAAAGTGCTGACCACTTTAGCTTAGTCTCTCAAATAAGGACTTTACAGAAGAAATATGGAGGATCCTCATAGAACTCAAAAAAACAAAACAAAACAAAAAAAAAACCATGAAACGAAATGACTGGACCACAAATAATAATCAAGAGTATATGAAAATAGAAATGAGAAAACTTCAAACTGAATAATGGGACACAAAAATTTAGTAAGCAAAATAAAAACCTCACTGAAAAGCCTCTCCAACAGAGTGATGGTGGCTGAGGACAGGCCATCAAAAAATTTCTGGAAAAAAATTAGAATTAAGACACACAATATCTGAATTTGTGGAGCAGAGCAAAAGCTATACTAATGAAAATGTATAAGTTTGGAAGCACATATCAAGAAGGAAGATTGGACCCACATAATAATGATAGCTTATAGAATTGGAAAGTGATCAATAAAATGAACCAAATATAGGTAGGCAGGGAGCTGGAGTGATAGCACAGTGGTGGGCTGTTTGCCTTTCCTGCAACCAACCCAGGATAGACCTGGATTCGATTCCCAGCATCCCATAGGGACCCCCGAACTAGCCAGGAGTCATTTCTTAGCACAGAGCTAGGAGTAACCTCTGACTGCTTCTGGGTGAGGCCCAAAACCAAAAACCAAAACAAACAAAAATAACAAAAATAAAAACAAGTAGGCAGATGAAAGTAAGAAATTTTAAGCAGAAAATAATGAATTGGAAATATGATACACAATCTGAAAAATTAATGAAAGCCAAAGTTGGTTCTTTGAAAAAATAGACAAGGTTTAAAAACCACTAGCAGAACACACAAAGAAAGGAATAGATGTAAACTTAATAGACCGAATTAGAGATGAAAATGTGGATATCCCTACAGATACTACAGAGACTGAAAGGGTAATCAGAGACTACTTTGAGAAACTCTGCCACAAAACAGGAGAACCTGGAAGAAAAGTATAAATTATTGGACTCAATCTTTTACCATTGAACCAGGATGACCTAGCATATTTAAACAGACCCATAATTAATGAGGAAATTAATATTTTAATCAAAAGTTGTTCTCTAAACAAAACACCAGACCCAGATGAATTTAATTCCTTTAAACCTTTCAAGAGAACCTACTACACCAATCCTTTCAGGCTCTTTCAGGAAATTTAAGAAACAGAAATACTGCCAAATAGTTTTTTTACAAAGCTAACTTCACCCTGATAACAAAAGCAAACAGAGATGCTGGGGAAAAAAAGGAAAATTACAGATCAGTATCCCTGATAAACACAGATGCAATAAATCTCAACAAAATCCTGGAAAATAAGATTTTATGGCTCAACAATAATTTCATATACCATGACCAAGTAGGATTCATTCCGCATATTCAAGTATGGTATAACATGCATAGATCAATACATATAATAAACCACATAAAATAAATAAAAAAATTGAAAAACATATGATCATATCACAGAGAAAGCATATGGTAAGATCCAACACCTGTTCATGATAAAAACTCTCAACAAGTTGAGAATGCAACAAACTACCTCATTAGAGTCAAGAGTATTTACCATAAGCCCACGGAAAATTTTATACTTAGTGGGATATAATAAAAAGCTTTCCTTTAAAATCTGGTACAAGACAATGCTCTTGCACTTGCTCCCTCCTTCTACTTAACATAGTAGTAGAAGTACTTACCTTAGCATTTAGGTAAGAAAATTATATCAAAGGCAGTCAGATAGGAAAGGAAGAAGTCAAACTCTCACTGTTTGCAAATGAGAGAAAACCCTAAAGATTCTTCTAAAAAGTTGCTAGAAAAAATTATTCTTATATCAAAGGCAGGCTAAATAATTAATTAATATGCAAAAATACATAGCTTTCTTATATACAAATAATGATAGAAAGTTGCTAGAAAAAATTATTCTTATATCAAAGGCAGGCTAAATAATTAATTAATATGCAAAAATACATAGCTTTCTTATATACAAATAATGATAGAAAATAAATGGACATTCAAAAAATAATCTCATTTGCAATAGTGTGGTAGAAACTCATATACCTTGTAGTCAACTTAAAATAAAGAAGTGAAGGATCTATACAAAGAAAACTACAAAACACTGCTTCAAACAATAGAAGACAGCACAAATAAATAGAAACATAAACCCTATTCATGAATTGGGAGGGTTATCATCATTAAAATGGCAATATTTCTCAATACATTGTTCAGAATTAATACAATCCTGTAAGGTAACCCGTAGCATTATTCAAAGAGGTGGATAAAACAATTCTGAAATTTAGTTGGAACAATAAATGTACATGAATGAATATATAAAATATACGTGTTTTATATAGAGATGGGAGGCATCACTTTCCCCAATTTTAAATTATATGGCACAACAATCGTCATTAAAACAGCATGGTATTAAAATATAGACAGACCTGCAATCAAAGGAATATATTTGAGTATTCAAAAATGTTCTCAGACATACAATCATTCTTATATAAAGGAGCAATAAATGTAAAATGGGGCAAGGAACGCCTCTTCAATAAGTGGTGTTGGACAAATGTTCAGATACATGCAAAAAAAGTGAAATCGTTAGGTAGAAGAATGTTGGATTCAGCTTTTTGATCCATTTTGCCTCTCTGTGTCTCTTAACTAGTGCATTTAGTGTACTGATATTGAGAGTGATAATTTTTATAGAATTTAGAGTGATCTTTGTATTATATGTCTCTCTTTCTTTGTGAGTATAGATAGTGGTTTATCACTTTTATTTTTTTTCAAAAAACCAACTTTGCTTTTATTGATTTTTTGGATTGTTCTTTTGATTTACAATTCATTGATTTCTGCTCTAAGCTTTATTTTCTTCTGCCTACTTATTTTTGGTTAATTTGGTTGATTATTTTCTTATTTTTTAAACTGTGTCATTCAGCTATTTATGTAGTCCCCTTCTTCCTTCCTGATGTGTTCTTGCAAAGCTATATATTTTCCTCTTATTAGAGCTTTCGCTGTGTCCCACAAATTCAGATAATCTGTGTCTTCATTTACATTTGTTTCCAGGAATCTTTTGATTTTCTCTTTGATTTCATCACTGTCTCACTGGTTGTTCAGCAGTGAGCTGTTTAATATCAGGTTTTAAAGTTTTTCATCTGTGTTTCTTTGTAGTTCACATCTCTAATTTCAGTGCATTGTGATCTAAGAAGGTAGTCTGTATAATTTTTATCCTCTTGATTTTATGAAGGTATGCTTTATGGACCAGAATGTGGTTTATTCTGGAGGATGACCCTTGTGCATTGAAGAATGAGTATCAGATTTTCTGTGGATAGAGTTCCATTTATATATCTACTAGTCCACTTTATTTCTTCTCTTTTCAGAGGTTGTATATTCTTGTTGAGATTCAGCCTGGCTAACCTATAAGGAGTAAGAGGGTGGTGTTGAGGTCTCCACTATTATTGTATTGTTATTGATATCTTCTTTCTGATTGTAAACAATATAATTAAATATTTTGCTGGTCCTTTTTAGGGTGCATATGTTTACGAATCAGATTTCTTCCTGTTGTATATATCCCTTGATTATTATGAAATGTCCATTTTTGTCTCAGAACTTTTGTAAGTGTAAAGTTTGTGTCATCTGATGTTAATATGACCACTCCAGCTTTTTTTTTTTTTTTTTTTTTTTTTTGGTTTTTGGGCCATACCCGGTGACGCTCAGGGGTTACTCCTGGCTATGCGCTCAGAAGTACCTCCTGGCTTGGGGGACCATATGGGACGCCGGGGGATCGAACCACGGTCCGTCCAAGGCTAGCGCAGGCAAGGCAGGCACCTTACCTCTAGCGCCACCGCCCGGCCCCCCACTCCAGCTTTTTTTTTTTTTTTTTTTTTCATTTTCTTTTTTTTTTTTTTTTTTTTTAATTTTTTTTTTTTATTTAAACACCTTGATTACATACATGATTGTGTTTGGGTTTCAGTCATAAAAGGAACACCACCCATCACCAGTGCAACATTCCCATCACCCAAGTCCCAAATCACCCTCCTCCCCACCCAACCCCCGCCTGTACCCTAAACAGGCTCTACATTTCCCTCATACATTCTCAATATTAGGACAGTTCAAAATGTAGTTATTTCTCTAACTAAACTCATCACTCTTTGTGGTGAGCTTCCTGAGGTGAGCTGGAACTTCCAGCTCTTTTCTCTTTTGTGTCTGAAAATTATTATTACAAGGGTGTCTTTCATTTTTCTTAAAACCCATAGATGAGTGAGACCATTCTGCGTTTTTCTCTCTCTCTCTGACTTATTTCACTCAGCATAATAGATTCCATGTACATCCATGTATAGGAAAATTTCATGACTTCATCTCTCCTGACAGCTGCATAATATTCCATTGTGTATATGTACCACAGTTTCTTTAGCCATTCATCTGTTGAAGGGCATCTTGGTTGTTTCCAGAGTCTTGCTATGGTAAATAGAGCTGCAATGAATATAGGTGTAAGGAAGGGGTTTTTGTATTGTATTTTTGTGTTCCTAGGGTATATTCCTAGGAGTGGTATAGCTGGATCGTATGGGAGCTCGATTTCCAGTTTTTGGAGGAATCTCCATATCGCTTTCCATAAAGGTTGAACTAGACAGCATTCCCACCAGCAGTGGATAAGAGTTCCTTTCTCTCCACATCCCCGCCAACACTGTTTATTCTCATTCTTTGTGATGTGTGCCATTCTCTGGGGTGTGAGGTGGTATCTCATCGTTGTTTTGATTTGCATCTCCCTGATGATTAGTGATGTGGAACATTTTTTCATGTGTCTTTTGGCCATGCGTATTTCTTCTTTGTCAAAGTGTCTGTTCATTTCTTCTCCCCATTTTTTGATGGGGTTAGATGTTTTTTTCTTGTAAAGTTCTGTCAGTGCCTTGTATATTTTGGAGATTAGCCCCTTATCTGATGGGTATTGGGTGAATAGTTTCTCCCACTCAGTGGGTGGCTCTTGTATCCTGGGCACTATTTCCTTTGAGGTGCAGAAGCTTCTCAGCTTAATATATTCCCATCTGTTAATCTCTGCTTTCACTTGCTTGGAGAGTGCAGTTTCCTCCTTGAAGATGCCTGTAATGTCCTGGAGTGTTTTGCCTATGTGCTGTTCTATATATCTTATGGTTTTGGGGCTGATATCGAGGTCTTTAATCCATTTGGATTTTACCTTTGTACATGATGTTAGCTGGGGGTCTAAGTTTAATTTTTTGCAAGTGGCTACCCAATTGTGCCAACACCACTTGTTGAAGAGGCTTTCCCTGCTCCATTTAGGATTTCCTGCTCCTTTATCAAAAATTAGATGGTTGTACGTCTGGGGAACATTTTCTGAGTATTCAAGCCTATTCCACTGATCTGAGGACCTATCCTTATTCCAATACCATGCTGTTTTGATAACTGTTGCTTTGTAGTACAGTTTAAAGTTGGGAAAAGTAATTCCTCCCATATTCTTTTTCCCAATGATTGCTTTAGCTATTCGAGGGTGTTTATTGTTCCAAATGAATTTCAAAAGTGTCTGATCCACTTCTTTGAAGAATGTCATGGGTATCTTTAGAGGGATGGCATTAAATCTGTATAATGCCTTGGGGAGTATTGACATTTTGATGATGTTAATCCTGCCAATCCATGAGCAGGGTATGTGTTTCCATTTCCGTGTGTCCTCTCTTATTTCTTGGAGCAGAGTTTTATAGTTTTCTTTGTATAGGTCCTTCACATATTTAGTCAAGTTGATTCCAAGATATTTGAGTTTGTGTGGTACTATTGTGAATGGGGTTGTTTTCTTAATGTCCATTTCTTCTTTATTACTGTTGGTGTATAGAAAGGCCATTGATTTTTGTGTGTTAATTTTGTAGCCTGCCACCTTGCTATATGAGTCTATTGTTTCTAGAAGCTTTTTGATAGAGTCTTTAGGGTTTTCTAAGTAGAGTATCATGTCATCTGCAAACAGTGAGAGCTTGACTTCTTCCTTTCCTATCTGGATTCCCTTGATATCCTTTTCTTGCCTAATCGCTATAGCAAGTACTTCCAGTGCTATGTTGAATAGGAGTGGTGAGAGAGGACAGCCTTGTCTTGTGCCAGAATTTAGAGGGAAGGCTTTCAGTTTTTCTCCATTGAGGATAATATTTGCCACTGGCTTGTGGTAGATGGCCTTCACTATATTGAGAAAGGTTCCCTCCATTCCCATCTTGCTGAGAGTTTTGATCAAGAATGGGTGTTGGACCTTATCAAATGCTTTCTCTGCATCTATTGATATGATCATGTGGTTTTTATTTTTCTTGTTATTGATGTTGTGTATTATGTTGATAGATTTACGGATGTTAAACCAGCCTTGCATTCCTGGGATGAAACCTACTTGATCGTAGTGGATGATCTTCTTAACGAGGCATTGAATCCTATTTGCCAGGATTTTGTTGAGGATCTTTGCATCTGCATTCATCAGTGATATTGGTCTGTAATTTTCTTTTTTGGTAGCGTCTCTGTCTGGTTTAGGTATCAATGTGATTTTGGCTTCATAAAAGCTATTTGGAAGTGTTTCTGTTTGTTCAATTTCATGAAAGAGTCTTGCCAAGATTGGCAGTAGTTCCTCTTGGAAAGTTTGATAGAATTCATTAGTGAATCCATCTGGACCTGGGCTTTTGTTTTTCGGCAGACATTTGATTACTGTTTTAATTTCATCAATGGTGATGGGGGTGTTTAGATATGCTACATCCTCTTCCTTCAACCGTGGAAGATTATAAGAGTCCAAGAATTTATCCATTTCTTCCAGGTTCTCATTTTTAGTGGCGTAGAGTTTTTCAAAGTAGTTTCTGATTACCCTTTGAATCTCTGTCATATCAGTAGTGATCTCTCCTTTTTCATTCCTGATACGAGTTATCAAGTTTCTCTCTCTCTCTTTCTTTGTTAGGTTTGCCAGTGGTCTATCAATCTTGTTTATTTTTTCAAAGAACCAACTTCTGCTTTCGTTGATCTTTCGGATTGTTTTTTGAGTTTCCACTTCGTTGATTTCTGCTCTCAGCTTTGTTATTTCCTTCTGTCTTCCTGTTCTTGGGTCCTTTTGTTGAGCATTTTCTAGTTCTATTAGCTGTGTCATTAAGCTACTCAGGTAAGCTCCTTCTTCCTTCCTGATGTGTGCTTGCAAAGCTATAAATTTTCCTCTCAGTACTGCTTTTGCTGTGTCCCATAAGTTCTGAGAGTTTGTGTCTTTATTGTCATTTGTTTCCAGGAACCTTTTTATTTCCTCCTTGATTTCATCTCAGACCCACTGGTTATTGAGCATGAGGCTGTTTAACTTCCAGGTGTTAAAGTGTTTCTTCTGAGTCCCTTTGGAGTTCACAAATAATTTCAGAGCCTTGTGGTCAGCGAAGGTAGTCTGCAAAATTTCTATCCTCTTGATCTTATGGAGGTATGTTTTATGTGCCAGCATGTAGTCTATCCTGGAGAATGTCCCATGTACATTGGAGAAGAATGTGTATCCAGGTTTCTGGGGATGGAGTGTCCTATATATATCCACTAGGCCTCTTTCTTCCATTTCTCTCCTCAGGTCTAGTATATTCTTGTTGGGTTTCAGTCTGGTTGACCTGTCCAGTGTTGACAAAGCCGTGTTTAGGTCCCCCACAATTATTGTGTTGTTGTTGATATTATTTTTCAGATTTGTCAGCAGTTGTATTAAATATTTTGCTGGCCCCTCATTCGGTGCATATATGTTTAGGAGAGTGAATTCTTCCTGCTCTACGTACCCCTTGATTAATATAAAATGTCCGTCTTTGTCCCTTACAACCTTCCTGAGTATAAAGTTTGCATTATCTGATATTAGTATGGCCACTCCAGCTTTTTTATGGGTGTTGTTTGCTTGGATAACTTTTCTCCAGCCTTTTATTTTGAGTCTATGTTTGTTCTGACTATTCAGGTGCGTTTCTTGTAGGCAGCAGAAGGTTGGATTGAGTTTTTTGATCCATTTAGCCACTCTGTGTCTCTTAACTGGTGCATTTAGTCCATTGACGTTGAGAGAAAGAATTGTCCTGGGATTTAACGCCATCTTTATTTCAAAATTTGGTGTGTCTTTTGGGTAGTCTTGTCTTAGATTAGGTCTTTCAGTTTTTCTCTTAAGACTGGTTTTGTGTCTGTGAAGTTTCTGAGCTGTTTTTTGTCTGTGAAACCATGTATTCTTCCATCAAACCGGAAAGTGAGTTTTGCTGGGTATAGTATTCTGGGTGAAGCATTCATTTCATTCAGTCTTGTCACAATATCCCACCACTGCTTTCTGGCATTGAGCGTTTCTGGTGACAGGTCTGCTGTAAATCTCAGGGAAGCTTGCTTGAACATGATTTCCCCTTTTGATCTTGCTGTTTTCAGAATTCTGTCTCTATCTGTGGGATTTGTCATTGTGACTAGGATGTGTCTTGGGGTGGTTTTTCTGGGGTCTCTTTTGGTTGGTACTCTTCGGGCATGCAGGATTTGATCACATATATTCTTTAGCTCTGGAAGTTTCTCTTTAATGATGTTCTTGACCATTGATTCTTCCTGGAAATTTTCTTCCTGGGTCTCTGGGACTCCAATGATTCTTAAGTTGTTTCTGTTGATCTTATCATAGACTTCTATTTTCGTCTGTTCCCATTCTTTGACTAATTTTTCCATTGTCTGCTCATTTGCTTTAAGTTTTTTGTCCAATCTCTCCTGCTGTATGGAATTGTTATGTATCTCATCTTCCACAGCACCAAGTCTATTCTCAGCTTCTGATACCCTGTCCCAGAGCTTATCCATTTTGTCATTCACTTCGTTTACTGAGTTTTTCAGGCCTGTTAGTTGACATGTTATTTCAGTTTGGAGTTTTGTCATTTCTGCCTTCATATTTTCTTGGTTCTTATTAGTGTTCTGTTCAACTCGATCCATGGTTTCTTGGAGTCTGTTGAGCACCTTCCATATTGCTAGTCTAAAGTCCTTATCTGAGAGGTTGATTAGTTGTTCAGTCATTATCTGGTCCTCAGAATTGTCATCTTCATTCTCTATGTCTGATGCTGGCCTGCGCTGTTTCCCCATTGTCACATTTGTATTGTGGGTTTTTCTACGTGTTGTAGTGGTATTCATTGTCTATATGATGTAGGCAGCACACTCCTCTGGCTCCTCCCTTTCTGGATGGGCTGACTTGCCTCTAAGGGAGGGGAGTCCTCCGTGGATGAAGCCTCACACTGGGTCAAATCTTAGGCCCGAGCATGTAACAGAGAAGACAGTCCAGAGAGAAATGTTTGCTTCTGTGATATAGCGCCGTTCTTAGTGTGATTTTTCCTTCTTGTTGCAATGGAGTTCTTTCCTTAGAAAGAGTGCACGGCCGCGTAGCGAAGCGGAGCGGCCGTGCTCCTCTGAGCCTCTTTTTGCCCCACTCGCAAGAGTTTCACGCAAGAGGACAGTAGACAGACATAGACAGGTCACACTCACAGTCTTTCACAGCTGAGCCCCACTGGGCCGGTGTACTTTCGCGGATTTTCCCCGCCTGGTGTCACACACAGGGAGCCAGCTTTTGCAAAGGATAGCCGGTTTTTATGCTCTGAAGTCCCTCCCTGAAAATGGCGTCTGGGCGGGCGAGGTTTCTGGAGGCTCTTTTTGCCCCACTCGCAAGAGTTTCACGCAAGAGGACAGTAGACAGACATAGACAGGTCACACTCACAGTCTTTCACAGCTGAGCCCCACTGGGCCGGTGTACTTTCGCGGATTTTCCCCGCCTGGTGTCACACACAGGGAGCCAGCTTTTGCAAAGGATAGCCGGTTTTTATGCTCTGAAGTCCCTCCCTGAAAATGGCGTCTGGGCGGGCGAGGTTTCTGGAGGCTCTTTTTGCCCCACTCGCAAGAGTTTCACGCAAGAGGACAGTAGACAGACATAGACAGGTCACACTCACAGTCTTTCACAGCTGAGCCCCACTGGGCCGGTGTACTTTCGCGGATTTTCCCCGCCTGGTGTCACACACAGGGAGCCAGCTTTTGCAAAGGATAGCCAGTTTTTATGCTCTGAAGTCCCTCCCTGAAAATGGCGTCTGGGCGGGCGAGGTTTCTGGAGGCTCTTTTTGCCCCACTCGCAAGAGTTTCACGCAAGAGGACAGTAGACAGACATAGACAGGTCACACTCACAGTCTTTCACAGCTGAGCCCCACTGGGCCGGTGTACTTTCGCGGATTTTCCCCGCCTGGTGTCACACACAGGGAGCCAGCTTTTGCAAAGGATAGCCGGTTTTTATGCTCTGAAGTCCCTCCCTGAAAATGGCGTCTGGGCGAGCGAGGTTTCTGGAGGCTCTTTTTGCCCCACTCGCAAGAGTCTCACGCAAGAGGACAGTAGACAGACATAGACAGGTCACACTCACAGTCTTTCACAGCTGAGCCCCACTGGGCCGGTGTACTTTCGCGGATTTTCCCCGCCTGGTGTCACACACAGGGAGCCAGCTTTTGCAAAGGATAGCCGGTTTTTATGCTCTGAAGTCCCTCCCTGAAAATGGCGTCTGGGCGGGCGAGGTTTCTGGAGGCTCTTTTTGCCCCACTCGCAAGAGTTTCACGCAAGAGGACAGTAGACAGACATAGACAGGTCACACTCACAGTCTTTCACAGCTGAGCCCCACTGGGCCGGTGTACTTTCGCGGATTTTCCCCGCCTGGTGTCACACACAGGGAGCCAGCTTTTGCAAAGGATAGCCGGTTTTTATGCTCTGAAGTTCCTCCCTGAAAATGGCGTCTGGGCGAGCGAGGTTTCTGGAGGCTCTTTTTGCCCCACTCGCAAGAGTTTCACGCAAGAGGACAGTAGACAGACATAGACAGGTCACACTCACAGTCTTTCACAGCTGAGCCCCCTTATTTAAACATCTTTATTACAAATATGATTGTGATTAAGTTTCAGTCATATAAAGAACACCCCCCTTAACCAATGCAACATTCCCACAACCAATGTCCCAAATCTCCCTCCATCCCACCCCTCCCCAACCTATAATCTAGACAGGCTTTCCAGTTCCCTTATTCATTCACAAGGTTATGGTAGTTCTCAGTGTAGTTATTTCTATAACTGAAGTCACCACTCGTTGTGGTGAACTTTATGAAGTGAGCTGGAAGTTCCAGCCTTCCTCTCATTGTCTCAGGATCTTTGCAAAAATGACTTGTATTTTTCTTAAAATCCATAGATGAGTGAGACTATTCTGCATCTAACTCTCTTCCTCTGACTTATTTCACTCAGCATGATAGATTCCATGTACATCCATGTATAGGAATTTCATGACTTTATCTCTGTCAGCTTTATCTCCTGACAGCTATATAATATTGCATTGTGTATATGTACCACAGTTTCTTTAGTCATTTATCTGTTGAAGGGCATCTTGGTTGTTTTCACAGCCTGGCTATTGTGAATAGTACTGCAATAAACATAGGTGTGAGGAAGGGATTTTTGTACTGTATTCTTGTGTTCCTAGGGTATATTCCTAGGAGTGGAATAGCTGGGTCGAATGGGACCTCAATGTCCAGATTTTGAAGGAATCTCCATATCGCTTTCCATAGAGGTTGGACTTAGACGACATTCCCACCAGCAGTAGAGAAGAGTTCCTTTCTCTCCACATCCCTGCCAGCACTGATTGTTCTCATTCTTTGTGATGTGTGCCAACCTCTGTAGTGTGAGATGTTATCTCATCTCCCTAATGATTAGTGATGAGGAGCATTTTTTCATGTGCCTTTTGGCCATTTGTATTTCTTCTTTGTCAAAGTGTCTGTTCATTCCTTCACCTCATTTTTTGATGGGATTAGATTTTTTTTTGTAAAGTTCTGTCAGTGCCCTGTATATTTTGGAGATTAGCCACTTATCTGATGGGTATTGAGTAAATAGTTTCTCCCACTCAGTGGGTGGCTCTTGTATCCAGGGCACTATTTCTTTTAAGGTGTAGAAGTTTCTCAGCTTAATGCATTTTCATCTGTTCTCTGCTTTCACTTGTTTGGAAAGTGCAGTTTCCTCCTTGAAGATGCCTTTAGTTTCAATGTCATGAAGTGTTTTATCTACGTGTTGTTCTATATATCTTATGGTATCAGGTCTGATATCAGAGTTTTTAATCCATTTGGATTTTACCTTCATACATGATGTTAACTGGGGGTCCATGCTCGCTTTTTTGCAAGTGGCTAACCAGTTCTGCCAGCACCAATTGTTGAAGAGGTTATTCCTGCTCCACTTAGGATTTCTTTCTCCTATGTCAAAAATTAGGTGCTTATATGTCTGGGGAACTTTGTCTGAGAACTCAGCCTATTCCACTGATCTTAGGGTCTGTATTTATTCCAATACCATGCTGTTTTGATAGCTATTACTTTGTAGTACAGTTTAAAGTTGGGGAAAGTAATGCCTCCCATATTCCTTTTCCCTAGGAGTGCTTTAGCTATTCAAGGGTGTTTATTGTTCCAGATGAACTTCTTAAGAGTTTGATCCACTTCATTGAAGATTATCATGGCTGTCTTTAGAGGGATAACATTAAATCTGTAAAATGCTTTGGGGACTATTGCCATTTTAATGATGTTAATCCTGCCAATCCATGAGTAGGGTATGTGTTTCCGTGTGTCCTTTCTTACTTCTTGGAGCAGGGCTTTATAGTTTTCTTAGTATAGGTCCTCCAAGGCTTTGGTCAAGTTGACTCCAAGATATTGGAGTTTGTGTGTCACTAATGTGAATGGGATTACCTTTGTAATGTCAATCTCTTCTCTATCATTACTGGTGTATAAAAAGGCCATTGATTTTTGTGTGTTGATTTTATAGCCTACACATTGCTATATGAATCTATTGTTTCTAGAAGCTTGTTGGTAGTCTTTAGGGTTTTCTAAGTGAGAATCATGTCAGTATCAAACAGTGAGAGCTTGACATCTTCCTTTTCTATCTGGATTCCCTTGATATGTTTTTCTTGCCTGATCCTATAGCAAGTGCTTCCAGTACTATGTTGAAGAGGAATGGTGAGAGTGGACAGCCTTGTCTTGTACCAGAATTTAGAGGAAAGAATTTTAGTTTTTCTCCATTGAGAATAATATTTGCCATTGTCTTGTAGTAGATGGCTTCAACTAGATTGAGAAAGGTTTCTTTCATTCCCATCTTGCTGAGAGTTTTGAAAAAGAATGAGTGTTGGACCTTATCAAATGTTTTCTCTGCATCTATTGATATGATCATATGATTGTTATTTTTCTTGTTGGTGATGTTTTGTATTATGTTGATAGATTTAAGGGAGTTAAACCATCCTTGCATTCCTGAGATGAAACCTACTTGGTCATAGTGTATGCTCTTCTTGATGATGCATTGGATCCTATTTGCCAGGATTTTGTTGAAGATCTTCGCATCTGCATTTAACAGGAATATTAGTCTGTAATTTTCTTTTTTTGGCAGCATCTCTATCTGGTTTTGGAATCAAGGTGATGTTGGTTTCATAAAAGCTATTTGTGAGTGTTCCCATTTTTTCAATTTCATGGAAGAGCGTGGCTAGGTTTGGTAGTAGCTTCTCTTGAAAGGTTTGAAAGCATTCATTAGAAAATCCATCTGGGCCTGGGCTTTTAGTTTTAGGCAACCTGTTTGATTACAGTTTCAATTTTCTCCATAGTGATGGGGGTGTTTAGATATGCTATATCCTACTTACTTAACCATGGGAGGTTATAAGTGTCCAGAAATTTATCCATTTCTTCTAGGTTCTCATGTTTAGTAGCATAAAGCATAAAGACTCTCAAAGTAGTCTCTGATTACCCTTTGGATCTCTGAAATATTTGTAGTGATCTTCCCCTTTTCATTTCTAATACAGGTTATCATGTTTCTGTCTCTCTCATTCTTTGTGAATTTTGCCAATGGTCTACCAATCTTGATTATTTTTTCGAAGGACAAACTTCTGCTTCTGTTGATTTTTCAGGTTGATTTTTTGGGTTTCCACTTCATTGATTTCTGCTTTCAGTTTTGTTATTTCCATATGTCTCCCTATTTTTGGCTCCTTTTGTTGGTCATTTTCTAATTTTGTGAACTTTCATCATTAAGTTCTTCAGGTATGCTCCTTCTTCCTTCCTGATATGTGCTTTGCAATGTTATAAATTTTTCTCTAAAGACCGCTTTTGCTGTGTCCCATAGATTCTGGCAGTTTGTATCTTCATTATCATTTGTTTCCAGGAAAGTTTTGATTTCCTCTTTGATTTCATCTCGGACCCACTGATTGTTCAGTAGCAGGTTGTTTAATTTCCAATTGTTAAAGTTTTTCTTCTGTGTGGCTTTGTAGTTCACATCTAATTTCAGAGCCTTGTGGTCAGCAAAGGTAGCCTGCAAGATTTCTATCCTCTTGATTTTATGAAGGTACATTTTATGTGTCAGCATGTGATCTGTCCTGGAGAATGACCCATGTACATTGGAGAATGTGTATCCAGATTTTTTGGGTGGAATGTCCTATATATGTCTACTAGTCCTTTTTCTTCCATTTCTCTTTTCAGGGCTAGTATGTTTTTGTTGGGTTTCGCTTCTGCTGACCTATCAAGTGTTGATAGGGCCATGTTGAGGTCTCCCACAATTATTGTGTTATTATTGTGTCTTCTTTGAGATTTGTCAATAATCGAATTAGATAATTTGCTGGTCTCTCATTGGGTGCATATATGTTTAAGTGTCTGATTTCTTCCTGTTCCACATATCCCTTGATTAGTACACAGTGTCCATCTTTGTCCCTTACAACTTTTCTGAGTATAAAGTTGGTCTCATCAAATATTAATATGAACCCCAGCTTTTTTAAAGGTGCTGTTTGTTTGGATGATTTTCCTCCAGCCTTTGATTTTGAGTTTATGTTTGTTCTGATTATTCAGGTGTGTTTCTTGTGGGCAGCAGAGGGTTGGATTCATCTTTTTGACCCATTTTGCCACTCTGTGTCTTTTAATTGATGAATTTAGTCCATTGACATTGATCAAGTTTATTGTCATAGGATTTAATGTCATCTTTGTAGATAAGTTTGATGTGTTTGTTGGTCTCTCTTGTCTTAAAGTAGACCTGTCAGTTTTTCCTTTATGGCTGGTTTTTATCTGTGAAGTTTCTAAGCTGTTGTATTTCCATGAAGCTATGTATCCTTCCTTAAAACCTGAATGTGAATCAGCTGTGTGCAGTATTCTCTGTGAGGCATTCATTTCATTCAGTCTTGTCACAATATCCCACCACTGTCTTCTGGCCTTGAGAGTTTTTTGTGACATGGTCTGCTGTAAGTCTTAAGGATACTCCTTTGAATGTAATTTCCCTTTTTGATCTTGCTGCTTTCAGTATTCTATATCTGTGGGATTTGTCATTGTAATGAGGATGTGTCTTGAGTGTTTTTCTTCGGGTCTCTTTTGGCTAGGACTATTCGGGTATGCAGGATTTGATTGTATGTAGTCTTTTTCTCTGGGAGTATCTCTTTGGTGATGTGTTTGACAGTTGATTCTTTCTGGGGATCTCCTACCTGTGCCTCTGGAACTCCAATGATTCTTACGTTGTTACTGTTGAGTTTATCAAAGATTTCTATTTTCATCTGTTCACATTCCTTGAGTACTTTTTCCATTGCCTGATCATTTGTCTTTAGGTTCTTTTCCAATTTATTCTGTTGTGTTGATTTTTTTTTTGCATCTCATCTTCCAACACATTGATTCTGTCCTCAGCAGCTGTTAACCTGCTGGAGAGGCTATCCACTGAGTTTTTCAGTTGAGCTACTGTGTTTTTCAGATCTTTTATTTTAGTTTGGAGTTTTCTAATTTCGGTCTTTGTGTTCTGTTCAGATCAATCTATGCTTTCTTTGAGTTCTACGAACATCTTCCATATTTCTATTTTAAACTCCTTATCTGAGAGGTTATTCAGATGGTTGGAATTTTTGGGGTCATTCAAGCTATAGTCTTCATTCTCTGTGCAAGGGGTTAGCCTGCGAGGTTTCCCAATTGTCACGCTTGTAGTGTGATATTTTTCTGTGTGTTGTGGTGGGGTTCATTGGTTAGAAAGAGCGTATGGCCACAAAGGGAAGCGAAGAAGCCACACTCTTCTGCAGCCTCTAGATGACAGTCTTTTGGGGGTGCACTTCCTAGGCCCTTGAGGAGAGCTTCATGTATTCTGGAAAGACAAACAAGCAAAGCAAATAGTTCCCTTCAAGTCCTCAGGGTCATTCAAGGCACAGAAGGAGGGCAGAGCCAGCCAAGAACTCTCTGTAGCAGGCAGGATCACAGGCAGAAACACTGACGAAATCCAGTCTCAGGCGGCTGGAAACACCATGGTCCAAGATGGCTTCTGCACCCTTCTGACACACAGCAGAAACCAGCAGGAATCAGTGTGTGTACATCCTGACCAACCTCTGAAGCAGGCAGGATCACCGGCAGGAATGCTAATGAAATCCAGTCTCAGGCAGCTGGAAACCGCATGGTGCAAGATGGTTTCTGCACCCTTCTGACTCCTAGTAGAAACCAGCAGGAATCCAACTAAAATTTTAATGAAAACTATGTTGTTGGTGCTGGTGAGGTGGCGTTAGATGTAAGGTGTCTGCCTTGCAAGCACTAGCCAAGGATGGACCACAGTTCGATCCCCCGATGTCCCATATGTTCCCCCCAAGCCAGGGCAATTTCTGAGCGCTTAGCCAGGAGTAACCCCTGAGCATCAAATGGGTGTGGATACCCGCCCCCCCAAAAAAAAACAGAAAAAAAGAAAACAAAACTATGTTCTTATAGTATATGGAAAAATACAATAATACCAATAATATAAGTATCTCACAGAAGCTTATTTTATATCATTTGTCAATAATGTAACTAAGCATATTGATTTTGAATTTTTACATAACATTTTATATTATTTTGTGCAAGTTAAATTGATATTATATACACTAATAGAATTATTTTTTATATATTGAGAAAAAAGTGAAATCAGATCTCCATCTAATACCATGCACAAAATCAAATCCAACTTAAATAAAGACTTTGCCATCAATCCAGAACCATAATATATGTAAAGGAAAACATAAGTAAAGCATTCCATTGAGACTAATGGAATCTTCAAGGAGGAAACACCACTTTCCAAACAAATGGAAGCAGAGATAAAGAGCAAAACTACTTTAAACTGAGTTTTTCTGTACCTCAAAGTAAATAGTGAATAGGATAAAAAGAGCACCCACAGAATGGGACAACATATTCACCCAATTCACATCAGAAAAGGGAATAATATCTAAGATATACAAGTACTGACAGAATTTAACATGAAAAAAATATCTCACCCAATCAAAAAATGGGGAGAAGAAATAAACAGCCATTTCTTCAACGAAGGCATAGGAATGGCTAAAAGGCACATGAAAAAATGCTTCACATCATTTATAATCAAGGAGATGCAAATCTAAACAACAATGAGGTACCATCTCACAAAAGAAACTAGACCACATCACAAAAAAAAACAAACAAACAACAAACAAACAAACAAACAAAAAACTGTTCTGACTGGGATGTGGGCTGAAAGGAGTTCTCATTATGTTGCTGTTGGGAATGCTGTCTAGTTCAATATTTCTGGAAAACACTATAGATATTCCTCAAAAAATTGTAAATTGAGTTCCATATTATCCAGCAATACCACTCCTCCTGATATATCCTAGGAATACAAAAAACAATACAAATATTCCTTTGTATGCCTGTGCTCATTGCTATTTACAATAGTCAAATCTAGAAACAACCCAGATTCTTGACAACAGATGAGTGGCAAAAGATGTTGTAGTACATATACACGATGGCATGCAATGCAGTCATCAGGAAAAATGAAGTCCTGAAGTTTTCAAATACATGGATAGACAATGAAACTATTATGCTGAGTGAAATAAGTCAGAGAATGAGAGACACACAATAGTCTCACTCATCTATGTTATTTTAAAAAAAGACATTATGGTAAAAATACCCAGAGACAAGATATGAGGGCTGGAAATACCAGCTCATAAAGTGAAACTTAGTACAAAGCATTGTGACTGCAGTTAGAGAAATAACTACAATAACAAGTATTGTGGCAATGAATTTGAGTGAGAGAAACAGAATGTCTGTCTCAAACACAGGTATGGATTGGGAAGGAGAGAGATGATGGGCAGTGGTAGAGGAAAGGCTGCACTGGTGAAGGGAATAATTTTTTTTGAGTAAAACCCAACTACAAGCATAGTTGTAATCATGTTTCTTAAATATAGATATCATTATTATTTAAAAAAACAAAATGGTAGTATCTTGCCAGTAGAGTTAAAAGAAAAGATATTCTCAGAAGAGTACTACTTTATTTTGGTCACACCTGGCTGTTACTCAATTCTCTGTGCTCAGGAATTACTTCTGGCAGGCTCTGAGGGCCATGTGGGATGACAGTTATTGAATATGAGTCCATTGTTTGCATGGCAAGCACTCTACCTGCTGTGCTATCGTTCTGGTCCTAAAAGAGTACTACATTTAAAGATTTTTTTAGTCAGTTTTGATTTATTTAACTGACTCATGTGACAGCATTTTAATTGAGTAAAAGCCTCACAGCAATTGCACTAATTTTTAATGAAACAGTGTGGTTAACTGGAACTGTAAGGGTAAAAGTAAAAGATAGTTTTCTAGGTTACATTATGTCATCTCAAAGATTTAATAGACAATATTCAACATTACCAAATAGCACTTCTTGATTTTAATACTGCAGACAAAACAGCAGGAAATACCTAAATATAATTTTCCTTGTAGTGCAGTAATGATGAGTATATTCACATAAAAATGGAGAACTACTCTATAATTTCCATATAACAACTGGAAGACTGAAGTAAGTACTTACAACATATTTTAATATAAATATATTACTGACAGGAGAATTTTACAAATTGTCCTGAATATACTTTGTGATCAAGGTTGAATTTTTAAAGGTTAAATATATATCCATTATTTAATTCATATTAGTTTATATAATATACAAGTATATTTATGAAAAATATAAGATAATTGTGATACTTTTAATATCTTTATAAGAAATAAAAAGTATACTTACATTACTCTGAATAAAATCTTTGTATAATTTGTATATTCCTGATTAATTTAAAATACAATTCCTTTGAAATTCATAATTCACTCCACATTTATAATATATATCAATATTTTAAAAACTAGAAGCTTTTAATTAACTTAATAAAAACATTAAATACGGGGCCGGGCGGTGGCGCTAAAAGTAAGGTGCCTGCCTTGCCTGCGCTAGCCTTGGACGGACCGCGGTTCGATCCCCCGGTGTCCCATACGGTCCCCCGTGCCTGCCAGGAGCGATTTCTGAGCAGACAGCCAGGAGTAACCCCTGAGCAGCTCTGGGTGTGGCCCAAAAACCAAAAAAAAAAAAAAATTAAATACTTTAGAGAGAGATTTTAAAGTGTAGTATTTTTTTAACATTTCAACATTTATTTAATTTTTGGATTATGTGACTACTTTGCAGATAAATTTTTTAAATATTTTTATAAAGAGAAAGAAAGTACTGTATTTTCCAGTGTACAAGACGATGTTTGAAACAAGAAAAGGTCAACCAAAAATAGGGTGTCGTCTTATACGCCAAGTATATCCCAAAAAATGTTTCAAAATGCCACTAAACAAAAATTGTGTGAATATTGCCACAAAACAAATTTTCCAACTCAATCCTGCACCAATCACTGCAAGGCTGCTTGGACCACCTCTCTAACTCAGCCAATCCATGTAGGCTTTTTATGCATGCAAATTAGACAATATTCTGGACCTGAATTTACAATGTCAAAAGCCTGCTCAGATTGGCCAGAGTCAGAAAGGAAGTCTATGACAGTAGAACCTTTGAACCTTTGCTTGTTGTGATTGGCTCACTGTGGTCCATCCAGTTGCAGCACAGGAACGTTCTGTCTGATACAGCGAATGTAGACCTAAACCTATGTTTTAACTGCAAAATTATACCCCAGTTTTCTTATATGCCAGCAAATACGGTATTTGAAACTAATACCTTTATTAATAAAATTAGTAAAAGAAAATGTAAGTGAATATTTTATCAGAACTGTAATTCAAGTTTCAGAGCACTATGAAAAGTTCTTATAAATACATTTTTATCAAAATAATTTCAACAAGCAACTGATTTAAATTTTATTACTAAACATTAAAAATGTGTCTGAGTCTCATCATCCAATAAAAGACAGCGTTTGTCCAGAACTAATATATAAACTAATTTATAATTTCAACAATATCACATTGGGGAAAAATAAAAGAAGTATAAATATCTAGTTTTTATAGAATAACTTGAAATTTAAAATAATACTAGGCCAGAAAGGCAATTCTGGGTTTTAATTGTTTGCTTTACAAGTGGTTACATGATTTAATCCAGAGGAACACCAGTTATTCTTAGCATTACTGGCAATGGTCATCATGCAGAAATCAGGAGAGCAGAGAGTAACCATTTAGAACCTTCTGGTGTGACCTCAATAAGTCTCAAAAAAAAAAAAAAAAGATGCCGTCATTAAAAGTCTTACCTAAGAAAGTGAATGTTGGTATAATTTTCGTGCATCCCAAATGTTCAATAAATATATTCAATATATTTTGAGAGATCTTCCCCTGAAATACAGAAGTTATCACTTAGTCTTAGAGGTTAATTTTCTGAATTATTTCAAATTTCAGATATGGATATGTTACTAAGACAAAAATGCACTCATCACCTGTATAATTATTGCTCCTGCAGCATCTCCGGAAACATTATATTCCGAGAAAAATATCTTAATAAGTTGAACTTACATCCCTCTTTAGAGATTGGCTGGTCAGGAAAATAGTACAGAAATTAGGGAATTTGCCTTGCAAAGAGTGGGCACCAGTTCAATAGTTGGCACTACATATATTTTAATCAGCACTTGCAGGAGTGATTCCTGACTATAGGCTCATGAGTGAGCCTTGAGCACAGAGACAGATATGTGCTCTGATCATTTCTGTTGAGTGTGTGCATGAGTGAGTGTGTGTGTGTGTGTGTTTCCTTTTGGTTTTTGGGCCACACATGTCAGCTTCAGGTATTACACCAGGTTCTGTGCTCTTGAGTTACTAGTGGCAGGCTCAAGGAACCCTATCGGATGCTAGGGATTGAATCCTGGACAGCCAGGTCTGCTTTGTATAAGGCAAATGTCCTACCACCTTGCTTTCCATCTCACTCACTTTCATTATTCTAAAAAAACTTGGATAAAAATTCAACTTCACACTCTTTGGCATCATAATTAAAACTGCATAAGTAAAATTTATATTTATATTCAATAAGAGAAAACAATTTAAACAAGGGATTTAAAGAATAAACAAAATTCTATAGCATCAAGAAACAAGAAAAATTAGAGACGGAACTAAAGACAGCAAGCAATCTAATCAAAATAAGAAAAATCACAGTTGATAAAATGGAGAGAATAACCAAACACTTGGTCAATAATTTTTCTAAATTATGGAACAGAGAACTACTAGATAGCATGTAAAATAGGTATACATTTATTTTTTAGAAAAATAAATTTTAATTTGGTACCAAGCCTATACTTATAGATACTGAAAGTCTTCGAATGATAAACAAAATAAAATTAAAATTTAATAATATATGTAAGAAAGAAAATAATCTTTCAAAATAAAGACAAACTGGAAATATTTTCACATGAAAACAAATTTAAAGAATTCTCCAACAGACCTGCATACTGTGAAATAACAATGGTACATTTTTTAAGAAAGAAAACAAGTTTAGGTAGAAATGAAAAATGATAATCAGGAGGCTAAATATGAAGGCTGTGTTTAAACCTGACTTTATATATATTCATTTAGCTCAAGGATGGTAACAGAACTGAACTTCCAGTCCAAAATATTGCACAGAGGCAGATCACATGCATTTCATGAATTAAGCGTTAGTTTAATCCTTACCATCATGCTCACTTCATTATGAAATAATGTCAACAAAATATATGGACCTGTGTGAAACACATTTACTTATTTGTTTTGATTTTGTGACCTAATTTTAGTTCATATTTTTATCCTAATTTCCTTTCTCCCTTCCTCCCTCCTCCATCTCTTCTACCATTCCTCATCCCAGCTTTCCTTTCTTCCTCCCTCCATCCCTTCCTCTCTTTCTCCCCCATTTCTCCCTCCCTCCATTCTTCCTTCCTTTCTTTCTTCCTCCCTCCCGCCTTACCTCCCTTTTTCTTCCTCCCTTCTCCCTCCCTCCTTCCTTATTTTCTTTATTTCTTTCCTTCCTTTTTTCTACTTCCTTCATTGCTTCCTTCCTTTCTTCCTTTTAATTTTCTTCCTTTCTTCCTTAGTTCTTTCCTTTTGTTCTTTCCTTCCTTTTTCCTACTGTATTTGCCGGCGTATAAGACGACTGGGCATATAAGACGACCCCCTAATTTTACAGTTAAAACATAGGTTTAGGCCTACATTTGCTGTATCGGACAGAACTTTCCTGTGCTGCAGCTGGATGGACCACAGTGAGCCAATCACAATAAGCAAAGGTTCAAAGGTTCTACTGTAATAGACTTCCTCTCTGACTCTGGCCAATCTGAGCAGACTTTTGACAGTGTAGATTCGGGTCCAGAACATTGTCTAATTTGCATGCATAAAAAGCCTTCATGGATAGGCTGAGTTAGAGAGGCAGTCTAAGCAGCCTTGCTTAGATTGGTGCAGGATCGAGTTGCAAAATTTGTTTTGTGGCAATATTCAGACAATTTTTGTTTAGTGGCATATTGAAACATTTTTCGGGATATACTTGGCGTATAAGACAACACCCTATTTTCGGTTGACTTTTTTTTTGTTTCAAAAGTCGTCTTATATGCCGGAAAATACGGTAAGCAAAATACTAATTTATGTTTAAGTTTTGAGGTACTTGAATATATAAAAACTTTTTAATTCATTATTTTACTTCCTATCCAATATAACTATTTGATATTATAGTGTTTGAAGTACCATGGATAAACAATATATATACTCCGGGATTTATGCAAATTAAAGTTTGTTTACTTGAATTAGATAAGATGATTCTAGAATCTGTATGTATATTTTTAGAGATTTTTAAACATAGTATATACAACAGAATATAAGAACCTTTTAAAAATTTAATAACTCGTAAATGAGCAACACAATTTGAGTTGACTCAAAATTTTTTATGTTTTGTCTGTGAGAGTATAAAAAAGATAAATCAAGGGAAGAGATAGAGAGAAAAAGACAAGACTAAGATCAGAGAAAGGAAAGAGACTTAGCATGTCACAGACCTGGGTTTCATCAAAGGAAACCCTATGTGTGAGATTACAGGATTGATCTGTTTCCACCTCATTCAATATACTCCTTGTTACTCATTGGTTGGAATCAGCTTTGAATTTGACACCTTGGATTGGTGTTGAGACCAGCTGGTTCCACCTTCCAGGTGTGACTTTTGCCCTCAGATTAAATTCACAATTGGAAAAAAAAAAGTGGGGCCTTAAATTTTCCGGATTTCCTAGGAGCTGGTGGTGGCGCAGAGCTGTGGCTTTCTAGGAAATAAGGTTAATGTGGGGCACACCTCATTAGCCTTTTCTGTGTGTGTGTGTGTGTGTGTGTGTGTGTGTGTGTGTGTGTGTGTGTGTATGCATTATTTTCCAGATTGCCATCTGATTCCAGGCCCACGTCTCTCCAGTGTTCTGGTGTTGAAACCTGAGGACTTTATTCGGTAACTATGGTCCAAGAGCACCCTCCAAAATTGATCCCTCAGTGCAGAGGTAGGAGTAAGCTGTAGGTATTATCAAGTTTGTGATAAAAAAAAAAAAACAAACAAAGTAAAATAAATAGAAAAGAAAATGACATAGAGGAAAAGAGAAAATTTACTGTACTTGCTGGTATATAAGACGACCCCCTAATTTTGCAGTTAAAACATGGTTTAGGCCTATATTCGCTGTATCAGACAGAACATTCCTGTGCTGCAACTGTATGGACTACAGTGAGCCAATCACAACAAGCAAAGGTTCAAAGGTTCTACTGTCATAGACTTCCTCTCTGACTCTGGCTAATCTGAGCAGGGTTTTGACAGTGTCAATTCGGGTCCAGAACATTGTCTAATTTGCATGCATAAAAAGCCTGCTTGGATTGGCTGAGTTAGAGAGGCAGGCAGTCCGAGCAGCCTTGCAGTGGTTGCTGCAGGATTGAGTTGGAAAATTTGCTTTGTGGCAATATTCAGACAATTTTCGTTTAGCGGCATATTGAAACATTTTTCAGGATATACTTGGCGTATAGACGACCCCCGATTTTTGGTTGACTTTTTTTGTTTCAAATGTCATCTTATATGCCGGAAAAACTGTAGGCTATTTTTCATTGAAAATATTTATTTAACTTGGTAATTGTGAACAGAACGAGTGGTGTAAATTGTGCCCAATATATGAAACTTTTAATAAAATGTTTCAAAATATAAACAACTTTTAATGTGAAGGGAAGAAAAAATGTGAATTGTTCTAATAAACCTAAAAACTTTTTTTTCATTGAGCAGTGGTAAGATATTGAGATATTATTACTTGTTCTCTACGAAATAATCTGTTTACAAATGATCTTAAATTGTTAGACTGCATAACCATGAAGCATGAAGATTGGAAAATAAGTAAATATGGAAGGAATTATCTCATTTAAATAAAAAGTCTGCTGGGTAATTTACAATAACATTTGGACTGTCTCACATGGTTACACATGCCTAGGAGATCTGTTTTTATGATGACTACAAAGTGAAAATGAGTCAGGAATGATCAAGCACCAATGACTTACTTATGTTGCTCAGTCTTTTTAAAACACATACATAAATGCAGCTCTCTGTACTCAGTAACAATCCCCCGTTAAGAATTCACATATATGTCCAGGAAGAGCTCATAAAGGTCAGAGGACATGGCTAGATTCTGCTTTCCATGCACCCAGCTCCATTCCCAGAAACTGCTGGGTATACATATTTTAGAACCCAGGACAACAGGACCTCGAAGCCAAAACACCCTTGAATTTAGCACTAAACAGTTAGATCCAATTATTCAAGTAGCACAAAGAATGGCCTCGGACTGGGGAAGGATTAGGAACACCATCTCCCTAAAGAAAAAAAAAATTCAGGTAACAACTTATAAGTTTATATAGAAACGTTGCTGCAAGATATGTTCTCTCCTCACTAGTTAAGGAACACATATTATAAGGAATACATATTACTATTTTAGTTGTACATGCAAAATTTATCATCAGTGACTTAATAATAAAGTTCAGTTGCTAATGTATTGGACTCTTTGATGGCAGAGCTAATAATCAGTGTCCTGTTTAGAAATAATATCACAATGAAAAGAGGGATCTAAGAACTTAGAAATATAGGGTTGCAAATATGAAAAGGACAAAGGAAATCTTAAAACTACAATAAAGAACTATAGTATAGCAACAATGGAAAACTATCACCTTTCATTTTAATGGGGGGGAGTTATGAGAATTGTTAAAATTACTCCTGTAAAAAGTAACAAGGTTGTTATATGGAAACTTATCGAAAAAGATAGAGTTCCTGGCAGTCAGAAAGGCACTAAGTAATCCTGTCACTGTTCCCATCACAATAACTCCTCTTGCTGTCTCCTCAAATTTCAACATAAATACAGTACATAGGATGTATGATGTAGATCCTCTGCTCTGTTCTTCTGTCCTTAGGGGTATTAGGCATTTTCATGTTGAGCCTAATATTTGCAATGGGATCATTAACCAGATACTTTTTTCAAGCCTTCCCCCTTATGTAACAGTGATTTAATTCCCACTGGTAATTAGGATTGTGTCCACTAGAGTTAGTGGAGCCTAAAACAGTCCATGTGGTAAATTCAGCTTTTAATTCTGCTGATAATACTCCATAGGAATCTGAAAATCCACTGAGTCCACATCTACGCTAATAGAAAAGAAAAATTCCCTAAGTAAATGAAAATTATAATGAGAGAGGCCATTGACACTTTGTAATCTAGACTGTGATATCTCACTCGTTGCTCTTTTCTCTGACCAGAAAGAACTTTTCAGAGAAGAAACCTTAGAACCCTCTCATGGCATAAACCATTGTTTATATTATAGAAAATTAAAATAAGAATCCAATCCCTTTAGTGATCAAAAGAACAAAATATTAATAAAATGCAGTTGTATTTATATTTTGTTATATAAATCCACTATGAAAACATATGAAGTTTATGACTTAAAAGTTATAATTTTAAGTTCAATTAATATACTTAGTTAATTGACAAAAGAACAAAATAAAAGAAAGTGAAATATGTAATATAAATATTACTATAAGGAATAAAAAATATACTGCAAGTAGTTCACCTTTTGAAAGTATATAAATCATGGGGCCGGAGTGGTGGCACGAGCAATAGGCGTCTGCCTTGCTGGCACTAACCTACAGGTACTGCAGTTCGATCCCCCTGCGTCCCATGTGGTCCCCCAAGCCAGGAGCAATTTCTGAGCACATAGCCAGGAGTAACCCCTGAGCGTCAACTGGTGTGGTCCAAAAACAAACAAAAAAACAAAACAAAACACTGGGTGTGGCCAAAAATTATATAAATCCTGGAACAAATATTTGATACACATATAAAATACAAAATATATAAAAAGTAGTTGAACTTTTTATATTTATATATAAATTTATATTTTTATAAAAACAAAAATTAGTTTAACTTTTAAAATCACTATTAATTTTGGAACAAATCTTTTATACACTGATAAAATACAAAACAAATATAAAAATTAAAAAAATATACACAAAGGCAGATTTAAAATATATTTGGTCTAACGGTCTTAAATCATTAAAGCAAGCTTGTATCTTTGTGTCAGGGAAGAGAATATTGCAACAGTTATTGAGGTGGTCACTCTGATGTCTGAGAGCCAAAGAAAGTAGGAGATGAAGTCATATGTATGTGTTACCTTCTCCTTAATAGTACTGTGAACCACAGTATCTAAGAGAGAGGTAGGGGAGAGAAAATGAAAAAGTTATTGCTTTTGAGGTCGGCTCTCTGACAGGGGAAAATTAGAGTTATTTGTGAAGGAAAATAGACAATTGTTAAGGGCTTGATGCTGGAAATTGAATGCCTGAAGCTAAAAACTTAAAAACTTGGTGATTCATGGTAATTCATTCAAATCTATTATTAATTGAACTTAAAATTAAGAACTCATCATATGATAAGACAAGAATGTGAGAGAAATTTGTATTGTTTAGTCTTTTTCTGACAAATTACATAAAGATATGTCTGTTCTGACATATTTTGAATTTAAAAGTAAAATTAAGGTTTTGAAGACTTTACTTATGTAATATATGCTATATAATAAAACTCTAATAGATTTTATCATGATTAAACTGTAGTTAAAGCATTGCAAATATGACATCACATTAAATGTCTATCTGGTGTATTTTAATAAATATATATTATATTATATTATATTATGTATATTTTAGACAATTTATATATTGTGTTTATATATTATATATGATAAATTATATATTATAAATAAATATATTAATAACTATACATAACTAGCTATTAAAAGAGTAAGCATCAGTTTCCCCTTCCCAGATGCTGAGAGAAGTCTCATATTTGTCTGTCCACAGCTGACATTCATAAACATTCCTATAATTCTCTAAGATTTTAAAATTCTGACCTGATTTTAGGCTCACTTGGAGATGCTTAATGATATTTTCTAACCCAAGCAATCAGACCAACCAGATCAATCTGGAATCCACATTCAGTAGCATACTTGTCAATTCATAAGGAATACAAAGAGCCTTTTAAGGCTAACTCAGTTTTCCTATCCACACCGCCCATAAAAGGAGTCTTTATTAGATTAGCCATATACCAAGTATCTCCCAGGTAAGAATTTCCTTTTCCTTTCTCTTTTCTTTTCCAATACACTTTTCAACTTCTATCTCTGAATCTGAGCACCTTTTTACCCGGTCTTTACATTCTTAAAAATATAAAGGATATTGGGAATTGTGGTCCAACACAGAGACCTGCTGGCAACACTCCTGCATCACTATTTGCTTAGAAAGTTCTTATTAAAAGTAGTGTCTTCAGTTATGCTGTTTATGGTAGTAATATTTTATGTAATTCAAACAGAATATCTGATTATATTAAAATATAATTTGTATTGGGATGACTGTTTTAACAAGAGTATTAAGATGAAATATTAGTTACACATGTCTAATAATAAAAAAGAAATTTTCTTTCAGTTCAAGAAGCAAAATATTAAAAACATATTAATCTTTATATTTGGCAAATAAATATTAAAGGCAAAAATTTCTGAACAAGCCTCATATCCAAAAACAATATTTCAAAATTATCCTACATTGCATGAGATAATTATATTGCTTTACTTATTGTTTAGACTTATATAATGCCAATAACAATAAAAATACACCTTCAAAAGTACGGAATTGAAAATTACTTACTAGAACTAAAAGAGCTTACTTTCAAATTATACTAAATTATTGAGAATTGATTCATCAATATAATATGGCAATATATTATTAGAGTATGATAAATATTAATGGTGTTGAATTAAAATAATTAGACATGAAGCAATTCTAGACCTTCTTTTTTGTATTTTACTATCATTGTATTTTACTATTCATAAGAAAACAAATTTTAATAAACAGGACTGAAAGCCACACAAGTGAAAAGTCTAAAGTGCAAACTACGAAGTCTTGATGATTGGCTAAAGTCAAGGTGTTGTGAGGAGTGATAGGGCCAATGTTTTGTTTCTGTTTTTTTATTTTGTTCTTTTGTTTTTCTTTATTTTTTAAAAGAACTTCAGAACATAAATTTTTTTGTTTGGCCTCATATTTCTATAGCTTCCTACAAATTGAGAAAAAGAGTGGATAGTACCAAGGGCAAACCAGTCTCATGAACATTGAGTGGAAATAAATACTCAACATAAAGTCAACATCAATAGAATCAAGAGACCCAAACTACAACAAGCTATACACAAAATGGCCCTTTAACACTAGCAGTACAGGAGGCTAAGGGTATAGGGATGGTATGTGTGCTGGAAACAGTGGTGGAAGGAGGTCAACACTGGTAGTGGGAATAGCCCTCATTCACTGTCACTGTATACCTACCTTAAATTTAACTGTGGAAGATATGTAATTCACATTATTCTCAATAAAAAAAAATTAAAAAAAGAATCACTTGAATGCAGGTAAAGTATAATGGAGACTAGTTAAGTGTTGTGTGTGTGTTTTCTTTTTCTTTTGCTTTGTGTTGATTTGTTTCACTGAGTGATTTTTATATGAAAGGTAACATGAGGATTAGCATGTTTTTGAGAGTTCATAGTTAGTCCTCCATATTTTCTTTTTAAATCTTTTTATTTAATTTATTTTACACAGAATCATTCAAAATAGACTGATAAAATAGTGAGGATTTGGAAGAATAGAAAAATCTAGGTGGGGAATTGTTACTCTCTGGGAATAGAGAGAAACAGCATGAGAAAAAGAAATGCAGGTCTTATGAGTAATCATACTAAAAGCATTAGCTAGGAACACAGAAGATTTTTTTTATTATTATTAATTGTGATATGAACTAGGTAGAAGTCATATGGATCTCCAAAACCTTATATTATCCTCCTGCATAATTAGCATAATGCCCCCAAACTTGTCATTAAGAGCAGAAATATTGCAATTGGAAAGGTACAGTGGGTAAGATACTTGCCTTCCTCATACCAGACCCATGTTCTTCTATCCCCATCATCCCATATGGTCATTTTGCACTACCAGGAATAATTTTTGAGTGCTGGACTGAGCCAATGTATATGGAACATCCTCCACTCTCAAAAAAAAAGGAGAGAGATTACAAAAAATTAATGGGAAAATCTTCTTTATTCTCCTTTTGTATGAAGACTTAATATACTAATGATGGGCTTTCAAGCAGTTTTCATTTTATTTCCTCACTTCTATTTTCAGTAAATGCTAAGAGATCTCCTTGAAGAGAAAATTCAATTTCACACATTGTAGAAGTTTCCTTTTGAACATGTAATACTAACCATATGTAAAGAAGGGCTGATGCATTTGTGGTGAATTACATTTGGTGAACCTGATCTACTTAGCATATAGTTATATTTTTAAATTGGCTATGTAAATTAAGATTTTAAAATTATTAGGAACTAACTATAGCAAGGTAGGGAAAGGGAAGAAATTGGTTTCCCTCAATTAGACAATTACATCTAAGAAGAGCCTGGGAATAGAGAATAATGTATTATATGAAAGATAGATTTCATTCATTATAGTAACAGCCTGCAGCCCAAAATGTATCCTACCAGTGAAAGTAATTTTATTGTTGTTCTTAATAAAAATGTCGAACAAATTCCTCATAGAGGTTTTACACATACCTAAGTAAATTCTTCATAATGATTCAGTTTCATCATGTAATTAGAATGGGATTTAACATTAACATCCCGAAATTATATAATTAATTACATTCAGCTTCAATTACAATTACTAATTGATACAAAGCCTCTGGCTTAACTCCTAGAGGCAATCAATTTTTACAATAGAAATTGTGAACAAGTGGTTAGATCACATTAACTCACTAGTTCATGTGTGCTGTCTAATTAGACCAAATTGTGTTTTACTAAACAGCTCAGGATAACTGTGCCAGGAAATTTGGTAGAAAAATTGCTCCTGAAGTTTATTATTTGCTAGAACACTTTTCACATATTCTTGTTTGTTTTCTATTACATAATTTCTCTATTATTTTTTCTTTTGCCTGTCAATCTCCTGTCAATAAAAATGAATTATTTCAAATTACAATTTTTCAGCTTCTTTCAAGTCACTAGTACCAACTACAGTGCCCGACATTTCAACTGTGGTGTAAACAAATTCATAAGAGTAAAGATGACACTGGAGTGATGTTTCAGCAGTTAGAATATTTTTCTTGCATGCTGTAAATGAATCAATAAGAATAATGGTTGGAGGGCTGAGTAGTGCACAGTGGTAGGGCCTTTGCCTAGTACGTAGCTGACCTAGGATGAACACGGGTTTGATCCCCAGCATCCCATATGGACCCCCAAACAAGGAGCAATTTCTGATTGCAGATCCAGGAATAACCCAAGTGCTGTTGGGTGTGGCCCCCAAAAGAAAAAAAGAAACAAACAAACAAACCAAAAGAATAAAGGATGGGGATGAAGTGATATAACAGATAGAGCATTTGCTTTGAATGCAGCCAATTTGGGTTCAAACGCTAGCATACTATATAGTCCCTGGAGCCTGTCAAACATAATATCTGAGTGCAGTGTCAGGAATAAACACTGAACACCATTTGGTATAGTTTCAAAACAAAACAAGACAAAATAAAAGAATAAAGGAAAATACAGAAAGAAAATACATTTTAAGGCATCCTGAGTTCAGCAAATAATTTGATTTGAGATTATAAGAAATAAACAGAATTTTAATATTCTCTTGTAGTTTTCAAACTCCCGATTAGTGCATTAGATCTTGAATTGAGGCATGCTTTATACGGCATGCTTTTCCTGAAACGTAGATAACTGATCACCTAACTGAGCATGTGATTCAGAAATGTCTCATGACCTCAGGAGCACAGAAACATGACTTGGAAAATATATTGTTACAGTTACCAGGGACATGTGGCCTTCAGGTAAACTTAAAATCACAGACAAAATTGATATGACTCATAGTAAGTCTGGGTTTTTATTTTCCCTGGGAAGTCAAATACTCACAGAGAAAAAATCGCTTCTGGAGTTTGATTAAATAAAAACGTTTCAAATCAAACTTTCAATAATGTGATCTAAAATACCCTTTCTAGTTTAAGTTATTTCCATGAAGCAAAATACAACATACAAAGTCTGGTTTTAGGAAATATTAAATCTCTTTTTTTGTCTGGAAAGCCTCCAAAACAGTGCTCTGGGATGTAGTTGAAATTATTTCCTGGAATTCTCAATGTGATGGTTTTAGCAATGCAGTTTCTTGGACTCACTGTTGCCCAGTCACTAGGCATATGCTCGCATTACCTGTAGTCTTCAAGGGCTATATCTCATGATGTTCCATACTCATCTGGTACCAGAGATCTGATACTCTCTCAGACCTTAGAGAACAGGGATTTCATAAATTTGGTTCCTAAATTGAAAACTTTCATGTACTAAAATATATATTAACATACTTAGTACATATATATTTAATCAAATATATGTATGCACAAATTTTATAATGGAATATTTTAAATATGTGCAGGAATTATTAATTATAAATTAACATATAAAATATACACACATTTATTTTTTGCTTCAAATCTCATACTTAATGAGTGAGATATTTAGTGAGTGAGATCCTATATTTATTTAAAATAATCTATTGTAAAAATATTTGAATGCATATCTTTGTATCTAGATATCAAATTCATGTATAATAATTTAGAAAACTTTATAAATTCGTCCAAATTAACTTAGTTTTGTACCATGTTATAATGCATTTTTTAATACTATGCACTGCTTTATTGAGAATGTGTTTTATCGAGAACATGAGAATAATTTTCTGGTTAGAATACAGAAAACTTAGATCAATATGTGTTAAGCAGAATTGAGAATCATAGTGGCAAACATAAAAAGTTAGTAATACAGTTAGGTGCAAGTATAGCTATGAAATGTTATATATAGCAGTGGACTTGAAAACTCACTGCTTTTGCTGACTGGCTTTCTTTACCTCCTAGTAATTATTTTTGAGACTATGTGAAGGTTTGATAGCAATAGATTCTATTTCTAGTAGTACCCTGGGTTTAAATCTAGAAACAGGTATCTCTGATGAGTAACTTAGATCTGGATTGTTCAGCTTGCTTACCCTGTTCCATGACAAATTAATTTTCTCTTGTATCTACTCAAAGTGGCTAAAGGATGTCATTCAGGCAAAACAAAACAACAACCAAAAAATGTTGAATGTGTTCTGAACAATAATAGTGTTGGATTTTTAAAAATGATTATCATACAGCATGTTTAAAGGAATGATTTAGTCCTCTAACCCCATAGAGAAGTCAGAAGGAGAGAGATAGACACAGAATAGTCTCACTCATTTGTGGAATTTAAGAAAAAAATAGAAGTATGGAAATAATACCCAAAAAAATAGAGATGAGGACTGAAAGGACCAGCCCATGTTATCGAGCTTACGACAGACTGGTAAGCTCAGTTAGAGAAATACCTACACCAACAACCATCATAACATTGGTAGTAAAGAGAATACTTGTCTTAAATACAGGCTGGGAGTGAGGGAGAGCATTGGAGGCATTGGTGACGGGGAGGTTGCACTGGTGAAGAGGGCTGTAGTTTTTTGTTTTTTTTTTATGATTGAAGCTTAAGTACAAAGATGCTTATAACATCGGTGCCTAAATGAAGCTATCTAAATAAAGAAAGTTTGGAAGGGTTTCTATAATGTGATTTCTATCATAACTATCTGTACTTGTGGGATTTGATCATTGCATTGCAATGTATTGAGTAGAATCTATTGAGTAGATATATTGAGCCAATTCTTGATTGATTATATCTAGAGTGTAGAAAAAATTCATAGACCAAAATATAAATGTATCATCTGCATAAGTGCTATTTAAGGATTAAAACCTCAATATTTAAAAATTTAAAAAAACTTAGAAAATTTAGGAGAATGTTGAAATAAAGCAAAGAAACAGTGGAGGGTGTGTTTCTATGGTGCCTCAGTCCAGTTGTTTTCTTCCCATTTTGACACATGTTAAAACACCGTCTAGCACAGTGGCCCAATATATCAATGTCTTTTCATATGCTAACTGTATCATTCAATTAATTCAGACAACTAGATTCTAGATTTTAATAATCACAATTTTTTGTTCATGGAAAAACTGCAATTTTATGATGATACATTTTCTAACTCTGAACCTATTAGCAAGTAAACCTATGAAGAAATGTTTATCTGCTAAATAGTAACAGCTATGTAATTTAAATAAAAGATATTGATATTTGTAATTGGGAAGTCTAGTATACTTCAGCCTGGGACATGTACGTCAGCTACACATACAAGCATGCATTCAGAGGAAAATGGTCAATAGAAGCAAATTGAAAATTAAAGCATATAGCTTTTGAATTTCTTATCAACTGTGAATTATTTGGAGATTATATAGACAGAGAGAGGTAACCTGGGACTGTTCTTTTTTTATAATAATCTAGATGCTTGTTAATAAATTTAGGTGTTATTAAGACAAATGAACTAGCAAGGAATTGGTAACCTTATATTTGTTTTTTATACTGTGATCACTAAGGAAATTATTTTTCTCATGAACAATATCAAGTTACATCATGCAAATGTTTTATCAATACTGCTTGGAATAATCTGGTAGGCATCTCTCTGTAATTAACCCCCATGGCCACTGGATGTCAGTATTAGGTTGTCCCTGTTGACTGTATACACTGGTTTTAAAATAGTGAATTTATGTACATATTTTGCAATTAGAATTCCATCTATTGAAAGCAAATGTTTCTAGTAAAATGTCTCATTTAAAAATAGCATGCTTAAACACTTCAACTTTTAAATACTACTTAGCACCTACCCAAATTATTTTGTCTCTGAAATAGAATTTTAGATATTTGTTTTTAAAATAAGCCAGGCAGACCTTTTCGCTTCTTTTACATTTAATTTCAATTTTTTGGTATAACTGCAAAGTCAGTAAAAATGTTTCAGAAGTTTCAATTATATTCATGTTTTCTTATGTATCTGTGACTAATTTAAAATTATTAATGGGAGAGTTAACTGCTGAGTACAATTTAAAATTCAGTTATTGAAAATAATGTAATATATTGTTCTTTAGATAGTTATTAATATATTAAAATAATACATTTTATTATTTTGTATTAGTATTATTTGAGTATAATAGACCATAAATCTCAATGCTGCTTTTCTTTTTCTTATTTAAAAAACAATTGGTTATCTTAAAAACAACAACTTTTATAAAATGAAATAAATATATTAAGTTAGATTATGTTGAAATTCTGATTTTTGGTCATCACAATTTATAATGTTACTCTTTAAAGTAATTTGGTTAAATATATCATTTAATTTGTATTTATGTACAGATTCAAATATGACAATGAAGTTATACCTTATACATATATTTTGTGTCTATATATATATATATATATATATATACATTCACCTCCACGGTTGTTAGTATACATCTATAAGCACATATTTATACTATATATCATATATAAGTAAGGAGAAATTTACACTTAAGTAAACCATGTAATTTATTCTGTTTATCTTTTATGTCTTTTGAGTTTATTCCTCTTCATATAACCTTAGATACCTGCAAACTGTATATTAAAAAAAGAGTTTAATAGGTCTATGATGAATATTAATGAACAAGCAACAAATAAAAGGAAAATGCTACATTTTGATTCCAAAAAAAAAGAGTATTTTTTTAAAAATACAATTGAGCAATCTTTTTTTTATTTCATTCTCATGAGACAATGTTGTGGCTTTTCTGCTCTGTATCTTTTTATGACTTTTTGCATCTTTCCTTCGATATAGATTTCCCACTTAAGCCATTATTTTTATAGAAAATTTGACTTAAATTTGTACCCGGTATGATTCTGAAAATAAAGTTTATTTAACCTTTCTTCTAAGAGTGTCTATTTAATTATCACAATATCTCAATTTTTTATCTATATCTATCTGTCTATCTAGATGAGAAACACCAACTGATTCTCAGTTTACTCTTGGTTTTGCAGTCACAAATTATTTCTGGCAATGCATTGAGCACTCATGGGATGCTGGGGATCAAATCCATGTAGGCCACTTGTAAGCCGAACATCCTTCCTACTGTACTTTCTCTCCAGCCCAACTCCTATATATTTATTTTAATTTTTTTTTGTTTTTGGGCCACACCCGGCAATGCTCAGGGGTTACTCCTGGCTGTCTGCTCAGAAATAGCTCCTGGCAGGCACGGGGGACCATATGGGACACCGGGATTCGAACCAACCACCTTAGGTCCTGGATCGGCTGCTTGCAAGGCAAACACTGCTGTGCTATCTCTCCGGGCCCTATTTTAATAAATTTTTATTGTGACCAAAATGCATTACAAATCTTTCACAGAATTATTTATGGTACATAGTGACAATGAATGAGGGGTATTCCCACCACCAGTTTCTTGGACTCCCTCCACCCCTGTTCCCAGAATGTATCCCATATCTCTTTCCTCTACCCCCAGAATACTGGTATATTTTTAAGAGCGATAATATGATTAATATAACTGGATTAAGTGAAATATAAATTTGACTTTTATGCTTTCATTTAGGCTTGTTCTTCCAAGATCATGCTATGATGAACCAACTACTTTATGTTGAAGATAAGGAAGATAATGACTACTACGATGATAATGATGATGACAAAACGACTACAACAACATTGTTGACTATGAGGAGGATGATGATAAAGATGATGATGACTGCAGCATTTGGGTCACACTTTATGCTCACTGCTCACTCCTTCCTCGCTCTGTTCCCATGGATCATGCCTGGCAGGGTTTGTAGTACTGGGGATGAAACCTCAGGCCTTTCATATTTAAAACAAAAACCCTAAAAACTGCCCTAAATTTTCAACTGTTGAACATATTATCAGTGTTTCACCTTTAAAAGTATCAAACAAATGCCAAAAGTGTCTAAGGACATTTTTAAAGTCAAAGTGAAAAAAAAAGACATAGGCCTTAAGTAGTCTTGTTCTAGTGCTATTTTGCTTATTTAACTTATATATATATATATATATATATATATATATATATATATATATATATATATATATATAATTTTAATTAGTAAAAAAACCTTTTTTTTTTTTTTTGGCTTTTCAGTCACACCCGGTCGCTCAAGGGTTATTCCTGGCTATGCGCTCAGAAATTGCTCCTGGCTTGGTGGACCACATGGGACCACTGAGGCATCAAACCGGGTCCGTCCTATGTTAATGCGTGCCAGGCAAATGCTCTACCACTTGTGCCACCGGTTTGGCCCAAAAATCAACCTTTTATGTTAACTATTTTATATAGTATAAATAGAGCTATCTTTTAAAACTTAAAAAAATAAAACTAAGTTTTCTTTTGGAGCTAAATTAACAAATACATTATTTCAAAGATATAAAAAATAGATGCCTTTGTAAGGAAATGAAAATAGTCTTTTAAATAGTCTACTTAAACTCAAAACACATAAAACACATCAATATAGTTGAAAAATAATATTGCCAGGAACAACATGGATGGGCACTTGGAACTTCATAACAGGAAAGTAATAATGACTATTTACATAGAATATATTCATGTAATTTCTTACAAATTATTATTGTAACATATTGCCATGTTTTACTAATTCCATCTTTCTTTGAATTGGAAATTAAAAATTTCATATAAACTTTTCTTTAATATTATACAATTCACTTTATTTTCTGTATCTACCATCAATCACTATTATTTTTCACTTCCTGTGAAGACTTATTGATGAGAAAGTACGATTCCAGTACAACTTGGACTTTAGATGCACGTTAGTATCTTTTAATAATAAACAAAAACATTAAGTTTATTACTTAATTAGATAGCTATTTTTAATATAACCGTTTGTTAAATACTTCTGTTTACCATCTAATTTAAACTTCATAATAATTATGTAAAATCATACTATCTTTTATTTTATAGATGAAATAATTGAATCCACAGTAGTTTAAATTATCTATGCAAGTTCCAAAAGCAAGAAAAAGGAAGAGACAGGTTAAGTTAATAGGTGAAAACTTAGTTTCCAAGATAACAAAGCAGAGATAACTACTAAAGTGACATAATTTACTTAAAACTATTGTAAGAAGTTATTTGTTGAACTTGTGTACAACTAAATTGAAAACTGAGGAGAAAAATCAGGGCATGGAATGGCATACTGTTACGTTATATAGAAAACTTGATTTTAGGGCCAAAAGGATAGCATGGAGGTGGGGTGTTTGCCTTGCATGCAGAAGGATCGTGGTTGGAATCCCGGAATCCCATATGGTCCACCGATTATACCAGGAGAGATTTCTGAGTGTAGAGCCAGGAGTAACCCTTGAGCGCTGTTGGGTGTGACCCCCCCCCCAAAAAAAAAGCAAAAACATGATTTTAGAAGAATAAATGTAGAAAATTAAATCCAATGTCAGAATTTTCCTTTAAAGAAAATGAAGTGAAGGCTGGAGAGATAGTATAGAAGGTAGGGTGCTTGCCTGCACATGACTATTCTGGGTTGGAGCCCTGATACCCCATAATATCTACTAATCTCTGAAACATTAATTTTATCACAAATTACTGCTGGACATGCCCTCAAATCCAAAAAAAAATGAAAGAAAAATTGGATTTTGAGGATAGTCCCACAGTCAGATTATTACTGTTTCTGTGCTCAGAATCCTGCTCTTGCAGGATTCAAGAGACCGTGTGTGATGTCCAGAATTAAATATGGGATGGCTGTGTGCAAAACAAATGATTTACCTGTTCTACTCTTTCTCCAGACTATGAATAATTTTATGATTTTTGTTAGCAGAGATAGCTGTTAGATAACATAGCTTGTTAGCACAGAGTGGCTCTTAATTTAAAATCTATGAAAGTTATTAGCTTAATTTTCCACATGATTTTGAATCTTAACTGAATTAAATGGGGAAATGATGGAAGGTACAGGAATTTTTTGTGGACATGATCATAACAAGGAGAAACTAGGGATTGTATCATTTCCTTTCTCGACTTCCATGTGTGTTTCTCTATGCTGTGTTTGGGGAAGTAGGACAAACTCTGAAAGATTGTAATGTTTCCTTTTTTTTTTCTTCAGAAGAGTTGCAAGGCCTTTATATGATTTCTGCCATCCTGTATTCAGTAAAAAAAAAAGTCATAGTTTTAAAAAAATTATTATGCAGAGACAATTTTTAGTCTCACTTGTTAATTCACTTAAATCATACCTTTTCTTTCTCATATATAAATTCAAAAATCTCTGGAAATTTATGTATAAGAAGAAAAATATCCTTATATTGCATTAAACAAATATACACACCAAAAGGGAAAAATTACTTTGTATAACAAGTGTTTACTATTTCTAAATATAATCTATTACTTTATTAATTCTCTAGGTTTTTTTTAAATCTTTCTTTGCTAAGTGAGCAGACAAATCCTTCTGTTTCCTATTTAGTAGAGAGTTAGAATTATGTTATTTTGCTTAAAAAACAACACAATATATTTCTGGAGTAAGCAAATGCTAAATATAATTACTACTTCCATAACTAAATTGATACAACATATACTTACACTATGAAACTTACATTTATTTCCATTTCTCATTTTCCCACCCCTTTATTTCAAATTTCTCTTCTAAATAAAATTAAAATGGTTTCTAAATACCATCTTCTTTATGGCATTATCTAGCACATAGGCAAAGGGAGCAAACATATTTTCCTCTAAAGTACTCATTAAATTATAAACAGAAGCACTTGGCTAAGTAACTCGAAAGTTAAACTCAAATATGAAATTTAACATGGTCTCCAGAAGCAAAATTTGGCTCGCAAAAGTGTTAGAACTAAAGCAAAATAAACTATTATAACAAGTCTAAATGCAGAATATAATAATAATCATAAAAGTTATCAAACTGCCAAGGATTTTCAAGCATTGAAATACATCCTATTAGCACTTCAAGAAAGTAGATATGAGACATGCTTTTTAAAGATTCAAAACTTCTACATTTCGAAGTTTCACATCTGTCACTCAAGCATGTAAACAAAATATAAAGCAATAAATAAAATAAAGTGTCTACCATGAGATTGTTCAAGCATGTTATATTGTTTTAAATTATAAATTTTTGTATAGTCGTTGTACCCTGCAGAAGATGCTAGACTGAGAAGGGTCTGAAAAGAGAAATAGTTGGGGCCTGTCAGGGTCTGAAAAGGATCTGAAAAACACAGACATTCACACTGTCAGAATATGGCTGTTCTGAAAGCCTTGGCCACTGTTTCCTAAAATTCTCTCTCATCTCTCTATGTTTTGGACACTGTGTTCTGGGCTAAGTGTGATTCTTTGAGTAGATCAGAATGTTCACTTACTAGTGGTACTTGCATTTCCTGCTTGGAATGAACTCAGTCTTTTTAACTACCTATTAAACTCACTCTGTCTTTGAAAACTCATCTAGGTATGAATCATTCTGAATTCTTCCCCAGTAAAATCTTAGTTTTCTCCTGACTTTCGGGGAATAATGGCTTCAATGCTGACATTTCTTGTATCACAGCATTTGTATATTACTGGGATCACTGGATTAAACTTACTGAAAACATTTAAAAGTTAACAAATGAAACAATATTGCGGGGTCCTGAAGCCCCCCAGGGGGGCCCGGCCAGCAGGAATTAGCTGGGAAGACTTCTCAGACAACCGCACTCCTATTTTGCTGGGTAGAAGAACAACCACACCTGTAAAAATCTGAGAGAGGTTAATAATAAAGACCCAAGGCAATGTCTCACTGCTCAAGGGCCACTTTATTTGGCTACAGCTCCTTCTTATATAGTGAAGGAGAAGGGGGCAGTACAAAGGTGATGTCAGTCATACTTTTGGTGCGAAGGTCCATACAAGGCAAGAATACATATCAGGTTACAAGGAACAAAGAAAGTAAATCATTCTCCAAATAAGGAAATGGGCAGTGGGCTAGGAGGCAGGATTACCTGCAAGTCATGATGAACGTGCTGTTTCCATGGAAATTTCTTGTGACCTTCTAGCTGCATATCTAAACTTTTAACAGATATAAGGTGGGGGCAATGTTCTTACAGAAATAATTTTGTACAGACAATGTAACATATACACATAATAACTGCCTTGTTGACTCCGGAATGTAGTTGAGGGAGTAAGACCTCATTTCTGGGAATGGTACCGGGCCGTGTTGCTCTCCTCCGGGCTACAAGATTAATTATCTCTTGCAGCTGCACATTCCTTTCTCTTTGGCCCAAGAACTTACAGCAAGACTGCATGTAGCCTTTAGGTGAAAGGCTGGATTATGGCAGAAAGAACAGCAAAATGGCCTCAAACAAGTCACAGTCCCCAACATCTCCCCCTTTCTCTTCTAATAAAAGAAGGAAAGTCGTGAGCGGGTGGAAGAACCGTGTCTTAGGCTACAAGGTTTGACCAGGTCGGACACGGCCAAAGCCGCATTTAAAAGGTGGCTACAAGCGCCGTGGGTGTGCACAGAGATTCGAATTATGTGTTGTAGCCTTTTAGGGCCGTGTCCTAACTGGGACCTTGCTAATCCCGTCGTAGGTGTCTCCACAGCCGAGAGCACAAGTACCGGAGCGAGCTCCGTTTGTTAGCTATGCGCTCTATCTCCTGAAAACTTAGTGGCTGGAAGGGCGGCTTGGTGACAAAAGCCAAGTTTTCACAGGAGTCACGTGGGGTTAGATGTTGGTAGTGAACTTGAACAGAGGTTTTTGCCGTCTCATCTACCTGGTTTTTAACAAGGGCAGTAAGTTTGCGGAAAGCCCATGGGTCAAAGGAAAGGAGCAGCATGAGGCTAATAAGAGGGCCCAAAATAGTGGACAGTAATGTATGTATCCAAGGAGAAGAGAAAAAACAACCCTGTTACCAACCTTGTTCTTCATCGAAATGTTTTTGGAAGTCTTTTATACCGTCACCAATGTGTTGAACGCTATTCCTAACTAATCCAGTTTTGTCTTTGAAAATACAACATTGTTCCTTAAGGGCTACACAGAATCCCCCCTCTTTCATAAGGGCAAAATTTAAAGCACGACGGTTTTGGAGAACAACATCAGCAAGGGAACTAACAGTATCTGTGAGAAATTGCAGACTAGTTTTGATTTCATTAATGTCTTGTTCTACTGCTTGAGTGAGAATGCGAAAATTGGACTGAGAGGAGACGAATGAGTAAATTTATGTGCCAGCACCAGTAGCAGTGCCAATTGCTAGGAGAACTGCAAGGGTAACTGTTGTAAAGGGCTCGCGACGTTGTTGAAAGACGGAAGGATAAGAGTAGGGGTTGAGGAGAGAAGCTAAGCCAACAGCGTTCATAATCTGGGTCTGTGAGGGCTAGAGCAGAGGCATTTATAATATTTAAAATAACTTGAGAGGAGGAGGATGGGCCAGAAGGCAGAGTCCGTAGCTCACAACTTGCCCAACAGTGAGTTAATGACGCTGAGGCTGAACTTTCCAGAGAAGAAGTTTAGAGTCATTGGTGTAGATAGGAGATTTAAACGTTGTGATGCTTTCATAAAACGGCAAAACCAGTGAATAGCAGATCCAACAGTGTTCATAGCTGGTGTTAGAGAGTGCCTGGGCAGAGGCATTGACCATTTGCAAGATGAGGTTCGAGGTGGAAACCGACCAACAGGTTTGATGGTTATTTTAGGCATTAACAAAGCTAAAACATAACAATCATGATAAGCAAGAAACATTTTAGTAACAATATGGGGAGAAAATCCAGTGGAACAAACAAAATAAGTGGAGTTGGGGGCTTCAATGAAGATGGAAGAGTTGTTAACAATAATGGTTTGATTGCAAATGTTTGATTGTTGAACAGGCGGGCACATATATGGTTCGAGCAAGCAAAGTTCCACGACCGTGACTTGTTTGCAATGGAGGTTGTTGGTGGCAATGGTGGGCATCCAAGGCAGCTAGGCAGAGTGTCTAATTCAGCATTGTTAAAGGTGGAGTAAGTTAGAAACAGGTTTGCAGGAATGGCGGCTAGCAGGAGGTTTATAAGAAAACAGCTTGGCAGGAGGCAAAATGGTTACTTCATATAAAAATTAAGAATTTACTTAGTTTTTTGGCTTGGGTTTACAGGCAGAAAACATTAGCAATTTACATTACACTAGTTATTTTTGAATACCACGGGAATATTATTTGACCTCTGTTTGACTTTGGCATAAAAGAAAATTTATAATTAACAATTGCTAATTAAAAAAAAATTTTTTTAAACTGAATATAAAGGATTTTTCTTAAACTTCTAGTTATTATGTTAAAGCTGGATGCTATTTTTTAGCCATAAATACATATTTTATAGGCTTGAACTTACACATAGCAGGAAAGCCAGGTGACTGCAAAGTCCAGAAATTCTCCAGGGAAAAGTTATCCCCGATGGCCATTGAGAAATCTGGGGTTTGCCATCTCCCACACCTTCCGCCATGTTCTTAGAAGGACAAAGCTAGCTTAATACATAATTTTTAACACATGATTTTTAGTTGCAAGATGCCAGTCTGTGAACTGACTAGACTGAACCAGGTTGAAAAAATTAATTGAAATTTGAAAAATGGATAAGGCTTTAAAAATTGTATTATTATAAAATGTAGAGATAACAAATAAACAGACAAAACAAAACAACACTAAACACAACATTTTACACTTGTGGCCACTTTCATTCATCACAACAGACACATAAACAGACAAAAGGATTGATTTAAGACTTATTTATAAAAAATTGACAAGCGCTTTTAAATAATTAGCTAGCATGTTTGTGAGAAGAAAAAAAATTTTGTAGAAAAACTTTTTAGTTTTGAGAAGTACTTAATGTAGATGGAGTGGAACTTTGCTGAAAATAAATTTTAAGGTTTAGATTTAACACAAAACATTTTTAAAACAATTTTAATTTGAAGTTTAAAACATTAAGTAAAATGGTTAATGAGCACTGTAGAAGGAGTCTCTACTTGGAAGTATGAAATGATTTGCTGTAAATGAATAGGTTTTCTTTAAATTGGTTTTGTAGTAGAACAGTAAGACAGCTGCAATAAAGTGTTAAAATTTTTATGATTAAACACAATAGCATGAACTATGATTATTAAAGGTATAAAAACTGATTTTAAAAAACAAACAACTGTTTTTACTATGAAGACTTTAAGTGAATAATTTGTAAAAAATATTATATACTAAATTAACTAAATGCTTAGATTATTATAAAATATAGTTAAAGACATCTGATGTATTTACACACTTAGAACTTAAGACTAAAATTATATTTAATACTAGTTAATTTGCTTATAAAGTTTAGTTACTTTTATATATTACTTATAAAATTATATATAATATATTTTTCATTTATATTATTTTTTCATTGCGACACAAATATACAGATTTGTATAATGTGCTGATATTTTGAATGCACTTAAAATAATAGTTCTTTCAATGCAGACATAAAGAACAACCATTGCTGTAGCACAAAGTTAAAACTAAGGGTACTATAAAGCACACCTAGGTGTTCACTGTGCATTAAATTAACTATATTGTTTAAAAAGGCTAACCACATTATTTTTCACATAATTTTGTAAATACTTTAAAAATTAAAATAAAACTTTTAATAGAAATATAAGACTTAAATTTAACACTTTTGTGTTCGTTTGGATTTTAAAACACAAAGAAGTTTTTCTTTTACCAATATTTTGTTATCTGTAAAGTGACAGAATTATGACCTTGCTGTAAAATTTTCTGAGAGGCATGAAAAAAAAGTTTATTGCCGTTATTTTCCTGTTGCTTTTTAATGTTTTAATAATTACTTTACACCACTTAATGCACTAAACGTAATAACACATATCTGACAAAGTGTAGGGCTAACAAGGTGAAGCAGAGTCTTTTACTGATAACTCGGGGAGGGGCCAGCACAGTTAACAGCAGGAAGGCTAGAGGCAAATTATTTACAGTCTGCAGGGTGTAATGATATAGAGAAAAAAAAAGCAATCTTTTAAGATTAATTACTAATTTATTGGAATTAGAGGGAATGGCAACCGAAGAGGGGAGTCTGGGTTGCAAAAGCACCATGGGGATCATGGTTTTATTAATTGATTTGAGAATATGCAAGAGATGCCACTTTTCAGATTTATTTTGAATAACAAAGATTGGGTAATTCAAGGTGAATTGGAAGGCTTAAAGTGGGAGTGGCAGGGCCTGAGCTGGCTGTTTCCCAACGCTGGCAGGAAAGAGGCTGAAGGAGGCTGAGGACTGGTTTGAGCAGAATGTACTGAGTAAAGGGTACATTAGGCTCAGAAGTTTTAACAGCAAAGTGTAGATATCGCAAGGTTTTATGGCTTAGCAGATGATACTTTGTAATTATCCTGCTCACTGTGCCCTTAGAATTATTTGTAGGCACTGCAGCAGTTTCTGTTTTATGGCACTCAGCCTCACTTTTATTAGTTTGTCCCTCTGAATTCTCAAGATGGGGGGCCTGGCCGTGGAATTCAGTGGGCAGAGGACAGACAACTATAGATTTAGGAGGGCGGGGGAAAGCCTGAAGGGCAGAAACTTGTGAATTAAGAGAAGCAGCCTGTTTTTGAAGGCTTAAGATTTGTTTAAGATTTTTAATTTGGCCAAGTAGTTTCATTTCTATAGCTTTAAGAGGGGGTGCGGTGAGAGGAGGGAATCTGCCATGGTTAGGGACTGAGCGTCTTGGGCATTTAGAATTTTTTTCCCTGGGGTGCGGGGGATCAGTGGGAGGCGTTTGAGAAGGTAGCTGCGGAGGCTGCTGAGCAGGCGGGGAGGGGGGGGGGGGAAGACTTTTTCCATTAGGGAGAAAGACAGGAAAGGTAGTAGCACTGGTTTTTGAGCTAAGAGCATTATCAAGTTTGTTAGAGAGGTGAGACACCATGGATGTAATTGTGGTGAGTTGGGAACTCAAGTCAGAAAGGGGGGGAAGAAAGCAGCAACAGTTTGTTGCCGCGTGTGGGGGAGCTGCTGGAATGCTGGCTCTGGGGAGCGACTTCCAGGCATAGAGGGCAGCAAGAGCCATGTTGGCAAGCTGGGACCTGGAAAGTGTGCTGTACCTTTAAGGTATGAAAAGAGGCGAGGCCAGCTATAAGAGCTTAGAGATCAGGATTCCTGCCTATCTGCAAGGGCTTTGCAGTGGAAAAAAAAGTTAACTTCCCAAGAGACAAAGAGTTCAGCTTTTAGATTCTAAGCAGGAGAGCGTGTAAGGGGCTTGGGGGCCATAGGAGGTTACGGCTTGAAACGGCTCTTTGAGGCTTTTCCAATTAAAGGCTTTGTATTGTTGCAATTGCTGGCTAAGGAGGGGAGGGTGGTGAGGGGAGTAAAGGTTTTGGTGGAACAGGGACGGAGCTGAGGCTAGGGAAGTGAAGGGCTGTTTAGGATTTTGCACAGAGGGCGCAGCGGCAGAAGTGAAGATGAAGGGTCAGAAGAGGAAGGAAACTGAGAGACAGAGTCAGAGCGAGAGGGAGCCCGGGAACACTAGATTTCTGGCAAACATCATGAACAAACATTAAAAAATTACAAATATCTTTTTTGGTAACCTCTATATGTCTGCGTTTCAATTCAGACTGTATATCTCGAATGAATTTAAGCTCAGTACTCAATGCGGCACCCATGGTAGCGGATCCTATGGGTGAAGCCCCAAAAGCCAATCAGGGGCGGCGATCAGAACGACTGGAAAAACTGCAGTTTAAATTTTTGATTAAGGCTAACTCGTTTCAACGCCTACCCTGATGAGGTATTTCCTGCGATTTACGAAACAGCTCCGGACTCGCCGACCTGTAGTCGTTCGGGGTGTGGCGGTGGTCTTCGAGCCCAGCGTTGGGCGCCAAAATGCGGGGTCCTGAAGCCCCCCAGGGGGGCCCGGCCAGCAGGAATTAGCTGGGAAGACTTCTCAGACAACCGCACTCCTATTTTGCTGGGTAGAAGAACAACCACACCTGTAAAAATCTGAGAGAGGTTAATAATAAAGACCCAAGGCAATGTCTCACTGCTCAAGGGCCACTTTATTTGGCTACAGCTCCTTCTTATATAGTGAAGGAGAAGGGGGCAGTACAAAGGTGATGTCAGTCATACTTTTGGTGCGAAGGTCCATACAAGGCAAGAATACATATCAGGTTACAAGGAACAAAGAAAGTAAATCATTCTCCAAATAAGGAAATGGGCAGTGGGCTAGGAGGCAGGATTACCTGCAAGTCATGATGAACGTGCTGTTTCCATGGAAATTTCTTGTGACCTTCTAGCTGCATATCTAAACTTTTAACAGATATAAGGTGGGGGCAATGTTCTTACAGAAATAATTTTGTACAGACAATGTAACATATACACATAATAACTGCCTTGTTGACTCCGGAATGTAGTTGAGGGAGTAAGACCTCATTTCTGGGAATGGTACCGGGCCGTGTTGCTCTCCTCCGGGCTACAAGATTAATTATCTCTTGCAGCTGCACATTCCTTTCTCTTTGGCCCAAGAACTTACAGCAAGACTGCATGTAGCCTTTAGGTGAAAGGCTGGATTATGGCAGAAAGAACAGCAAAATGGCCTCAAACAAGTCACAGTCCCCAACACAATATTTTATATTCAATGATCTTATTTATCCTTCTATAAAAGAAATATTTTATTAGACTAATTTGCCCTGAGTTGGATTAAAATCTTCCCTACAGATGAAGCTAGTTGGGTGTACTTTATTTCACAATTCTTTAAGTTGGTAAATTCTTTAAGTTTGGTCAATTCTTTGTTTTACTAGTTGCAATTCTTTTAGGAAGTGAGGTGAGGGCAGTGGAGGAGAACCAAGAAGGAATATTTTAGAAAATTGTCATTCTTGGGTATCAAGAATTAGGTGACTTAGAAGCAACCTTCTGAGTGAGTCTCAAAGATAAGGTCTAGTAGGCAAGCCCAAGTTTGTACTGCACCATGAATATATGAAGTATAATTTGGGAAACTAAAAAGGTCATGTAAAATAATATCCTCACATGCATCTCACGTGGAATGGAGTATTCATACAAGCAGAAGACCTCACCTAACGTCACTTGAGTAATATCTTAGAACTAAATTTGAAAGAAAAATGTTGCTGTAGAATATCCAGACATAAATGTGCATTAAGAATCTTGAATATGCTTTTACTCGATTTATATATATATGTGTGTGTGTTCAGATCAGAAAAATCCTATTCATGCACATTACATAAAACACTAGATAAAAATGATTCAAGTTAGTTATTTTTCCCTGTCTCTTTCTATGTAGTATATTCTTAAGGATGGTATTTTGCTTATCTCTAGGAATCACCATCTCCATACTTAACTCAGAGTGAAGCTGAATCAAGTTTAAAAAAATAATATAACAGGGGCCATTGTGATAGCACAGAGGTAGGGCATTTACCTTGCATGTGGCCTACCTGGGACTGACTCAGGTTCAATACCAAGTATCCCATTTGGTCTCGTGAGCCTGCAAGAAGGGATTTCTGAGTGCAGAGACAGGAGTAACCCCTGAGCACTGTGGTTTTGGCCAAAAAAAAAAAAAGTAAAGAAAAGAAAAGGAAAGGAAAGGAAACAAATACAAGCATACAAAAGCATAACAAACATAAATCTGGATACTTTCTATAATTTTGAAAGTATTCAAAAGCAAAATACATAGATTTGTAAAATAGTTGTAAAATAGTGGAAAAGAAGTGTATTAAATTCTTAGATTTAATATTAGGTTGAAGAATCAAATACCATTGCACGTAAGACATTGGATTGAGGAAACCTGATTTTGTTTTCCTAAATGATAGAAAGACTGTTTTTGGTGTAGCCATGATTTGTGAAGTGGCAAAAGACAAATCGCTATATTTTAGTAAATAAGCTGCACTATACTAACTTTCTTCTGTCACTATCAGTAAGAGGCTGCTTAACTGACCAGACATAAGCTGACGCTTCCAAAGTAGAAAAAACATTCAAATAGTAACAAAATGTGATGCTTTTCTTTTTTCTGTAGCACCTGGGATTTTATTAACCTTACTCCAGCTTTTCAGCTTGGCATATATGTAATGCATACATAACCAAATTTCTTCCACACTGTACCTAATTATAATGGAAATATCCCTTAAAGTGGTTTTTTTTGTTTGTTTGTTTGTTTTTGGTTTTTGGTTTTTGGGCCACACCCGGCGTTGCTCAGGGGTTACTCCTGGCTGTCTGCTCAGAAACAGCTCCTGGCAGGCACAGGGGACCATATGGGACACTGGGATTCGAACCAACCACTTTTGGTCCTGGATCGGCTGCTTGCAAGGCAAACACTGCTGTGCTATCTCTCCAGGCCCCCTTAAAGTGTTTTTTTCTCTTGAATGGTTGGAAAGAATTTAGTGGTACTGTATCCAATTTCTATATGAGGCTTTAGTCAATGTAAATTATCTCTATAAATTATTTTGTAAATTATGTTTATGAAATTATTTTGTGTTCTCTTAATAAACATCTTGAACTGTGACTTTGTATTTTAATTTCTATGTTGATAACATGTTTACATCTGGTCCAAAGCTATAATACAGCAAGTAGTATGCTTGTCTGGCATGTAGCCAATGTAGTCACAATTTTCCTAGTCTGGGAGCCCGGAGAGATAGCATGGAGGTAAGGCATTTGCCTCACATGCAGAAGGACGATGGTTTGAATTCTGGCATCATATGGTCCCCTGAGCCTGTTAGCAGCGATTTCTGAGTGTAGAGCCAGGATTAACCCTTGAGCATTACTGGATATGACCCAAAAAAACAAAAAAAAATATATATATATATACAATTTCTCTAGTCTGCCAGAAATTATCTGAGTGCAGACAGGAATAATCCCAGAGCACCACTGGGTGTGAACACAATACATAAAATGATATATACATATTATAATATACCAATTTACATATCTTGTCTTTTAAAACAGATTCAGAAGAAAAGATTCTTTATTTAGCAAGCAAAGTAGCAATATAAGAGACAAGACAACCCAAACAAGGGGGTATTTAGTGTGGGTGTGCAGTGTATATATATTTATTTAGATAACAAAATATTTCAAAAAATAAATAACTTTGAAATTCACAAGGCTTTATGACTTTATATTTTTTGTGTTATGCAAACTATAAAGAGTTTGAAATCCAAATTTTTCAAGCTTTCCTAATTTTATAAGAAGTTAAGTGTCCAAGAAAAAGCATATCTTTTATGATTTAGTAGGGGCACTTTATATCACTTTAAAGTAAAAAATGAAGAATAGCAGCTCAATATAACTGAAAAAACTAGGTATAAAAATGCATTTTAATTATTTTGTTTTCAATTTGTTTTTTTAATGGTACCTTGATTTAAAAAGCAATTGATGAAATAATTCCAGGTATACTGTCTTCTAACATCAATACCATCCCCAGTGTCAATTTCCCTCCTCTTTTCCTTCCCCAGTTTTCTTTCCACCTTCACTCTATCCCCTAATGTCTCTATAGAAATCTGTTTTTAAGACACTGGAGTAGTTATTAGTACTATTCGTGATAGCCATCATGCCCAAGACACACAGCTTGACATACTCCCTAAAGTGACCACCTCCCTCCTCTAAAAATCTCACAATCCCCTTCCCTATACTATCCACTCTCTCTCTCCTCTGTGGTCTGCATCCCACTAAAGGCCAGTACACATTTTCTGTTGTTCTTGGGAAATTGTTATTCTCTACTAGTTTTGGTCATATCCTGCATATGAGATATATCATTTTTCATATGCACATATATGTTATGGTAATAACCTTCCAAGCAGTGATTAGAGGTTCTAGGGGCCATTTCTTAAGACCTTGTCAACAATGCTTAACATCTTATTGCTAGGATGTGATGCTACTGAATACTACAGTCTGGAGGGGGTCTTTAAGAATACACCTACATTACTTGAGAGCTATAAAGACATGACAATCAAATTGGGCACACAAGGTATACCTCCATCCAATCTCCTCAGGTATATTCTTATTCTAGTAATAGTTTTCCTTGCACAGAAATGCATTCTGCTTTCTCAATTGAAACTAAAATCAATAAGGAGAAACATAAATAAATAATCAAAATGGACATGAGAACAATAGATAATCAGTTTATGTAGTATCAGTTTAGTAGATCTAGGTTACAAAAATATCAATATGTATCATCATTTGCAATAACAAAAAAGTTTATCACCATGCTACATGTTTTCTGTGGCTACAGTGTGTCTCTATCCAGAATTACTCCCATTTGTGAGTCTAGGGGCAATTCATTTATGAGGTTATTTACCCATATCCTAGCAGAAGAATAAGAAATGATGTTGAATTTTTTGATTGTTTGTTTTGTGGGATCTGGGCTCCAAGACCATACATATGAAGGCAGGTGCTTGTCACTTAACTAGATTGTCTGTCAACTGCTTCTTAAGGCTTTTACTCTGAAATGGTTCCTACTACTTCACATATTCATTCGCTAAAGCAGATTTTCTCAAACTCAATTTACTGACTCTGGAATTAAATAATACCTTGTATGGGTCATATGTGATCTGCAGTTTCTATTTGTTAGCTAAACATAGAAACATTCGTTAGATACCAATAGAAACTTCTTAGTTATAAAACACTAAAAATTCCCCGATATTAACATATGTTGAATAGGACAGCATATTGTGCTTGAAAATTAGAATTCCCCTAGTCCTGGGAAGGAAAGCATGCTAAATCCTGCACAATTGGATTGTCCAGTAGAATAGAACTTCAATGAAAGTTACAAAACTGAAAATAAGAGTAATGCATTTTTATAATATTGCAAGAATGGATTTTGCAACAATACATTGAAAATGTAAAAATAACATAAAAACATGTAGCATAACAGCAGAAGAGATATTCTATTTATAACTTCAACTCTCTTGCTCATTTGCTATGTGTACTAAGATGACTTAAAGAAAAATATATTTTCTTAAAAATAATTTAAAAACATGTTTAAGCACATTAGTTAAATTAATTTGACACTGAACTTCATATCAACAAAACAGTATCTAAAGATGTCGAGTGAAATTTAATATTAAAATCCATGCTTTATAAATAGAAAATTTAATCCTGGGGAAAATTACTCAATTTGAATTTTTATCCTAACTACTATTAAGAGGAAATAAATAATTGACAAAATATTTAAGTAGTAGAGATACTGTAGAGACCTTTCGATAAATTAAGTTCAAAATACTTGACAAAATAAATTCTAAAATATTTTTGGATTATTAAAAATACAAATATTCAATAATGATATTGGTTATACAATTATGATGCAAAGTAATTATAGAGAATATATAGAAAACATTTGGGCCTGGAGAGATAGCACAGCGGTGTTTGCCTTGCAAGCAGCCGATCCAGGACCTAAGGTGGTTGGTTCGAATCCCGGTGTCCCATATGGTCCCCCTTGCCTGCCAGGAGCTATTTCTGATCAGACAGCCAGGAGTGACCCCTAAGCACCGCTGGGTGTGGCCCAAAAACCAAAAAAAAAAAAAAAGAAAACATTTTATTTTTTTAATTAGTTTAATATTGAGACATACTGAATATCTGGGTAAATTTAGGGTTCCTTTAAGGATTATAACATAAACTATATCAGAAAGACATGAAATCCCTTCATATTCTCAGTGCTTAGACATTATATTCATAAATATACCCTGGGTATATAAAAAAAAGTCCATACAATTAATACTAAGAGGTCCATACCTAATTGATAAAGTTTCATTACTCTATTGAAGTTCTTTTGAAAACACAGTTCCTGGCAAAATTATACTCTAATTGCCCAGGATGTCAGATTGCTAAAGAACCTGAACAGTTTCCATGGTATTTCAGTTAAGCAGATTTGATAGAAAAAATAACTTGGTTTCAGCTTTATTAGAATGCCAGCCTATCTATGCCTGTTGCTTAGAGAACAAAACCTTAGAATATAAATTTCATTGTGAGAAAGAGCTCATAATGGTTATATTTATGGAACATTTTTGTTGGCTACACATTTTGTTGGCTACATGCAAGTGAAAATTTACCTAAGCATACAGTTCCCATTGTACTTTTTAAATTATGTCTGACCCTTGATAACATTGATCTAAGATTAAAAGTACTTTTACTTCAAGTATTTTTCAAACATATTAGAAAATTTTTATTTTCTTTATAAAGCCCCATAGTTCTTCGCTACAGTGATGAATTGAGAGTGAAGTAACACTCTAATTCAAAGGCAAGCTGCAGCTCTCTTTTCTATAAAAGTCACCCAGTATGACTGGATTGTTAATACACAACTGTGAAAAATTATTTTTTTGTTTTGGGCCACACCCTTTTGATGCTCAGGGGTTACTCTTGGCTAAGCGCTCGGAAATTGCCCCTGGTTGGGGGGACCATATGGGACTCTGGGGGATCGAACCCTGGTCCTTCCTTGGCTAGCGCTGGCAAGCCAGACACCTTACCTCTAGCGCCACCTTTCCAGCCCCAGCTGTGCAATTTTATTAATGTCTCCTCATAGTACAATAATACTTCCTACAAATTCATGATAAATTGAACCTAATCAATTTACACTGAATGTTAAGGCACCTGGCCATATTGCATATGTGTGTTATTTCCTGATACTAACTACTCTGTGTCTCTGACTATAGACAGAATCTAGAATTAAAACAAATAATTTTTTCCCTTATCTGTGGTGACCCTTTGTTAGCAGAGGTGCTGAGCTTTAAACCAAGTAGAATAAAAATATCTTCTCATAATATATTGACAATTATATTTACACACATAGCTATAGATTTAATAATAGCATGGCTCATTTATTTATAGTCCATGCCTGAATAATCATACTTACTAGGTACAACTACCAGTAACAAAAGGTCTCAAGGGTGGGAATTTATCTAGATAAATCTCATATATAGTCATAATAGTATGAAAACAGATCCTCTGTACAGGATGGCATATATGGTATAATGAAGAATTAGGGTCTAATTTAAATAAATTAACTTCTTGTAACTCCACTGCCAGCTAAGCCAACCATCCTTCATTGAAGAAACAGCTGCAAAGTGATGAAAAGACCACAGTACCACTTATAAAATAGACCCTTACTTAGAACTTCAGTCAGAATTTAAAATTTAAAACTAAAGAATTAGGAACCCCTGTAACTGACCCAGGTTCAATTGCCAGCAACAAATTTAGTCAACAGAGAATTACCTGGGGGTGATTTCTGTGTGCAGAGCTAATAGTAAGATTTGAGCACAGCCTGATTGCCCATTCCATCCAAGCTCAGTGAAAGAAATGACGGCACTGAATGGTATAATATCACAACTAAAAATGACAAAATAGACTTTCAACCACAGATAAAAGATAAAACATTTCAATTAAACTTGAAAGTAGTACAAAACCAAAAGACCATTAAAATGTGGTTTCTTGAAAATTTATCATAGATATCATAGATTTAAAATATCAAGAAGAATTTCACTCAAAAATTCAAAGAATTTGGTAAGTTTACATAATAGGTTTTTCGGTTTAGGGCCACACCTGGTGGTGTTCAGAATCTGAGCTCAGGAGGTTATTCCTGGTGATGTTTGGGTGCTCATCTGGGAAGCCACATACAAGGCAAATGCCCTTCCTTCTGTGCTATCACCCTGGCCCCAAAATACTAGATTTCTTTTAAATGCTATCATTTTTATTGAGGCACTAGGAAGAAATAAATAATTATTTCTGTTTGTTTAGAGGCCACACATAGAAATGTTTAATACTTACTTTTAGTTCTAACTTTATGAATCAATCCTGATAGTGTACAGAGGATCATATACCTCTTTACATTCTACCTCTTTACCTCTACCCTAAAGTATAAAAAAAAAAATCACTATTTAGAAAAGGTTTTGAATTCTGATACCTGTTGCAGCATCATTCACCATAGAAAGGATTGCTAAACAATCAAAATGCCCAAGAATTTATGAGTGATTAAATATTACTCTGGCATAGCAAAATATAAAACTTTTAATTTCCTACAATTTAATGGGACTGGATTATATCATGCTGCGATGTGATTTAAAGGGAAATAAACAAATATTGAATGAGTTATATCATATATAAACTAAAAGAAAACATATTAAGAGAATAAACACTCATCAACTGGGGCAGGAGAGATAGCACAGCAGTAGGGGTTTTGCCTTGTGTGCAGCTGATCCAAGACAGGACCTGGGTTCTATCCCAGGTGTCCCCCAAACCAGGAGCGATTTCTGAGCACATAGCCAAGAATAACCCCTGAGCATCACTGATGTGTCCCCAACCCACCCCCCAGAAAAAAAAACTTGTCAACAATTACAGAACCCAAGAGCTTACTATAGATACATGTTTTCCTTGCAGGGGATTAAAAAGGCACCTAGAGACAATGTTAAATAGTACTAGTAATCTGGTAGTGGGAGTAACATTGGAGACATGAAACATTAGTATTTGCAGTATTGTCCAATCTCAGGGTCAAGAAATTATATTTTTTTAAAGGCTCAAATAAAGGATTGAAAAACATCTGTAATGGTAAATGCTTGCTTAACAAAGAATAGGCCTTATACTTGTCAGATAAATTAGGTAACGACTAAGGGTATATAAAGAGACAGGAAAGGCAATTAAGGACTCAATCCATCAAGTGGAATTAATACTTTCTAACATACACACAACTAGTGATGGGGCATCAAAATATTTGAATTAACAGGCTTGAAAAGAGGGTAAAAGACAAATATAATATAAATATATATAAATATAACATTATATGAAGTAATTTAAGTAAAGTAACAAAAATAATATAAATATAATAATACTGGGTAAATTTAATATCACATATTTTTCAATAGAGAATAAAATAATACATTTATTCTAAATAAGATAATTGAGATAATTGGATCATCGAAATACAAATATCTGACAAACATAAGATAAAATGGGACAAACTTTTAAAATGTGTTGATCTAGATGGATTTATTAAACATTGAAGAGTTCAGATTGGTCTATTAAACATTCACCCCCAAAAGTCAACATAACCCCATATTCTCAAGTGACCATGAATTTATAAAATAAATTAGGAATTTATAATATAATTATATTATAAATAATATAATATATAGTAACATTATATATTATATATATGGAGTAAGAAAAAGAAGGGGTACATAAAATTGCTTCCAGAGATTAACCTGCTGTGATTGGAGGGCACCACATCCAATGCTGGGGCCAACCCCTGTCAGCTGTATTCAAGTCAAGAAGCTTCTGTATTATCTCTGACCTGGCATTTCTCTGTTCATAACCATCTCATCTAAGCATATCTTAATACATCTTTTAAACTCTGCACAAAGTCTACAACCTTTTGATTAAATATTTTCTATGTAGAAGTGTTTTCTAAATTAATTACTTTATTTAAAAACTTTGAATCAAAGCTTGTTCATATAGTTTTTTTCATAGATACAAAGTAATTCACAATTGAATTTCATTAATGCATTATATAACACCCTTCATCAGTGCACATTTTCTAACCACAGTGTCCTCAGTTTCCCTCTACTCTCCCACTACCTGCCTATGGAGGTAGAAGCATTTTTAATTATTTGTTTATGAACCACTTCCAATGGTGCTCGGGACTTACTCCTGTTTGTGCTCAGCAGGGATCACAAGTAACAGGGTGCAGAGGCCCCATTTGTACTTCCAGTGATTGATCTTGGATAAACTATATGAACATCAAGTTCCCTACATAGTATAAAATCTCTCTGGCTTCTGTAGTATAGTTCTTCATTGGAAAATGGCTGGTAAAGCATAAGAAGGAAGAAAAATTAGTGATGGAGTAAGGGGAAAAGATAAAGAAAAACATCAGTAATAAAAAGATGAGAAAGAGGCAGGAAGAGGGGTAGAGGATAAGAGAGGTGGATTTTGAGTTCCTACTCAAAAAATTAGTAGTAGAAAATAACTCACTGAGTCTTAGACAGTTTTATTGAAGAGAACAAGATAACTGAGCAAAGAGAACAACCAATAAGAGTGTTTGCAGGAAACAAGAATTGAAAAAGGACAGGCAGGTACTATACACAGACAAGAAATCAAAAGGTCAAGGAATATGTTGTAATCAATTTTCAAGCATGTAAGAAGCAGGTAGAGTATAAAACAGATTCTATCAACAGGGGTATAAAGGTCGGATAGTGGCAAATTGTACAAGATAGATTTTAATATAACATTAGATTTTCTACATCCTTCACCTTGTGATAGTGCATGATGCAAAGTGAACTCACAGTCAGTTTAGAAATCAAACTTGCCTTACAAGTTCTATATAAATATATGTAGAAGCCTATATTTGATCCTCATCATCTCCAAGAAAGACACACAACTACACAACTACGAGCAAAACCTAAGCATGCAGCCCACAATAAAGAAATATATTTCTGAGGGTACATTTGGGGTCACATTTGGTGGTCTCAAAGGTCTTTCCCAATGTTTTCTAGGGACCATGTCTAACTGGTATTGATTGTACATTAGGCAAGCACTTTAACCCCATGTATGTAATCTTCAATCTCCTATTTTTACAGTAGTCACTAAATATAACCTAATAACTAAATAATAAATAGCAGATACATATTTATTAAATATTAAAAAGTTTCAGGGGCTAGATAAATAGTGAAGGGATTAACTTATTTGCTTGCATTGAATTAGGTCAGTTCAAATTCCTAGCACCACATATGCTACTCCAAGAATCACTTACTAGCCATCCTAAGCATAGAATTAGGAGTAAGCCTTGGGCACCTCTGTGTCTAATACAAAAAAATCTGATTCTTTTTTATCATCTCACTTTGCTTGACATTACATTTTGTTTTCATTTAGAATTAAGAGTAAGCCCTGGGTACCTCTGTGTCTAATACATAAGTCCCCCCCCAAATCTGATTCGTCTTTTATCATCTCATTTTGCTTTACATCTCATTTTGTTTTATTTTTGTAACACATCCAAAACACTCAGCTTTTATGGAGATATTTTTCATTTTCTTTTAACTAGAAACAGTGAAGTTACAGAAAGGTGCATTCTTCAAAGATCATTTTTTATAATTAATAATTATGTGATTTTAATTGGTAATGATTACTGCTTCATTTTTCTCAAATATACAAAATAGCAATAACATGTTATATGGTAATATTGTAGATCAGAGACAAATACTCAACAATATTATTAAGTAATTTAAATTATTTCCAAGAAGTGATGAAAACGGAAAATACTTTGGATTAATGCTTACAAGTTTTGTGTTCTGAAAGTTGTTACTCTTTGTGTTTGACACCATATTGGCCATTTGACTAAATGTAAAGCATTCGTCAAAGGGATCTGTGGTTGACACATTCTAAAGTAACCCATCAATGTGGCATATATATGTATAATTTATTGGTATTTTTATTGGGATTAGTATCACAAGACATGTGATGTGATTCTAATCTAACAGAATTTTATGAAAGAGATGGATAATATAATGAGCAGGTTGCTTGCCTTGCATATGGACAATCTGGGCTTTATCCCTGGTCCCCAAATGTCAGTTCACTACAAACCATAGGTCAGAGTTAGGAGTAAACCATGAGTCCCACTGTTTCTGGTCTATAGACAGACAGAAAATAAAAATTGATGGGTGTCACTCCCATGATTTAAGATGACTAATGTGAATAAGTGACACAAAAAACTTTGAAATCAAGGAATGTCAAGGGCAACTCCTGTCCTACAACCAGAAAGAAAGCAAAAGCATTGATTCCTAAATTAAAGAAAGGAATCCTGCCTACAAATTTCTAAAGAAACTAATTTTTCTTCACATAATTATGTAGCTTTCATAGATGTATGAATCACAGTTAAAACCTATATCCTACTACTCATGTGTATATGTATATAAAATATCTACCTCTTTAGCATCAATATCTATATCATACGTTTGCTTTGCCATGTACAAATACTAAGAAAGAGCATAAAATTTAGTTTTTAATAAAATTTTTTTTCCAATATGAAACTCTGTTGAAACTTGGTGAAGTCCACACTACAGACTAAATCCAACACTTAGAGAAACCTTTTTGGAGCCAAAAAAAATCAACATTAAAATGGTCATTGTCCTGCTGTGTGGACTTCTCTACAGTATTTTATGAATTAAATTTAAAGAAAAAAGAAAACTTCTCAAAAGTTAGTGGACTTAAGCCATACCCACATCCCATAGCTGATGCCATGAAAACAACGGTCCAATTCACAACTAATCTCAGAAGCGATGCCAATTGCAGTTGAATTAACTCACAGGTATACCAGTCTTTGGCCTGAAAACCATGGGGCTTCTTTGGAAGCAGGACAGGGACAACAATCCCAGTTCTACATATTCTGGATCTCTCTCTCTCTCTCTCTCTCTCTCTCTCTCTCTCTCTCTCTCTCTCTCTCTCTCTCTCTCTCTCTCTCTCTCTCCTCTCTCCTCTCTCTCTCTTCTTCCCTCTCTCCCCCTCTCTCTTCCCTCTCTCCTCTCTGTCTGTCTGTCTGTCTGTCTGTCTCTCTCTCTCTCTCTCTATATATATATATATATATATATATTTATTTTTTTATATTTTTGGCCACACCCGGTGATGCTCAGGGCTTACTTCTGGCTCTGAGCTCAGAAATCGCTCCTGGCTTGGGGGAACATATGGGACACCTGCGATCGAATCCAGTTTCATCCTAGTTCAGCCACGCGCAAGGCAAATGCCCTATCTCTGCACCACTATTCACTCGACTAATCACCACTATTCTCTCCAGCTCTATTCTGGATCTCTTAAAGTGCAGCTGCATATGCACCACCACAATTCCACAATACAGATACCCTCAAATTACACCATAGTAATGGCCCAATAGGAGCACAACAAATTAGATAGGGAAGTAGAAAGACATCAACTATACTCAATAAACAAACAAAAATCACATAGAAGGCTCAACTAGCAACAAACAGCTCAGTGAACACTATGGCAATCCCATTGGGAGATATAAATATTTTTATAATTTTTCTTTTACTGAACTATTTTAACTAATGTATTTATACCATTTTGTTATAATAATCAATCAAAATAAATAATGCCTTCCAAGGGGGTAGATTTTGTGGGTGCAAGGGAAATAGTACAATGGCTTCATACAGATGTTGCATTAGTGCTGAAAGATTGAACTGCTTAAAGAACTGTTTTCAACTAACAATTTACTTTTAGGCATGAGTTAACTAGAAATTACTGCTTATATCACCCAGGGCATCATTTCAGGTCTCCACTTCCAATATTCTATGTGTATTTCAAATGGAAAACTTTGTTTTCTCCACTAATTCTAACATTCATCTTGTGTATTCTGATTATTATTGTAGTGAAAGAGTCACTGAAATATGTAAAATGATTCAATTTCTTGCCTTGAACACAGTTGACAGGGGTTGGCCCCCAGCATTAGATATAGTCCCTTCTAACCACAGTAAGATTATCTCTGGACACAATTTATTGTGCCGTTTCCTCATAATAATATTTCATGGTCAGTTGAGAATATGTGGTTATTCTGCCTTTTGGGGGTGAGTGTCTAATAGATACAACTAAACTATGCGATGTTTAATAAATCCATCTAGCTCAATGCCTTTTAAATAGTTGTCCCATTTTATCTTCTATTTGTCAGATACTTAGGGAGCCGGATGGAAAGCATAGTGATAGGTCATTTGCCTTGCAGACTGCCAAAACTGGATAGTCACTGGTTCGATTTTTGGCAGCCCATATGGTCCCCCAAGCATGTGACCCCCCAAAAAAACACTTTAAATAGTTCTACAAAGGAAGAATATCTTGCTCACCACTTCATATTAATATAGTTATACTTTAATAACTGATCATTACATGGGGGGCAGAGCAGTGGTGCAGCGATGGGCATTTGCCTCCTATGAGTTCCATATGGTCCACCAAACCAGGAGCGATTACCAAAAACAAAAACAAAAACCTGATCATTACAAGTCTAGGGAGATTTGGATAATGTAGGGCAATTTTCTTTGCTGATTAGAATATAAAATATAAAAAAATTGTGTTTCCTGAAAAAATTAAACAAAGACTTGCTATAAGTCTAGTAATTATTTCTCAAATAATAACCTTAGGTTAAATTATCATAATAATTTATTATTATGATCAAAATAACAAGAGTACTATTGCAGAATGATGGAAACAACTGAAATTCACATCAATAGAGCAAAATGAAACAAACATATTCAATAAACTTTAACCAACTTTAAAATAAATAATATAATGATAGCTGCTATAATAAACCTCAAAAATATTATGCTGGTAAAATGAATATTTCAAAATATGAAATATTATAATTTCCCTTTAATGAAGTACCTAGAATATCAAAGATAGAGAGATTTAATTGACTTGAGCCCTACCAAGCTTGAAACTGGAAAGATAGTTTAGTCTGTAAGGCACATGCCTTCCATGCAGCTAACTCAGGTTTGATCTCTGGAATGTTAAAATTAAATTATCTATGCTCTTAAATGCTTATGTTATTTAGTAACTAACTTGAACATAATTAGTTTACTCTTTAAGGTAAACTTAATTCTATATATTATTTAATGAGCTGAAACATTCTGCACATCCTATCCCATAAGGGATTTCACTGAATTCTTATTGCTCAAATAATTACACTATAAATGGGAATATTTATGGGTACTGCTATATAAGTCTCACAAAAATTTCTAAATAATGTAAGTTCATTTTTATCTTCCAAGCTATAAAGTTACATAAAATACAATAAAATTAAGACTTACCACGATCTTTTAAAAAAGGAAATTAAAGAATTTATATCCTTGTAGTAAAAATTAAGAGATACATATTCCTGTAATAAAAATCTATTAATATTTTAGCATATTCTAACAAAATACATTAAACAAACATAACTGAAAATTCTGAATGAATGAAATAAGAACTTCCCTCCCCTTATTCTGTTTCATACCTCAAGCTAGTATTTTATTTTTATAATATACAATTATATTAGTTACTATATTATTCTATTATTTACCTTTATGCAATTTTAATGCTTTGGTAGAAATAAAATTAAACTTGTGTTTACCCACTGGCTTAATATCTACTCCAGCAGTATCAGCAGTGAGTAAAAGCTGAAAAAAATAAGAGAAATTATTTGTTGAATGTATTCTGGATTATATATTCTTTTAGCCGGAAAGGACTAAATAGGTTATAAAACTCAAGTCCTTCAAAGTTCAGAGGAACAGGGTGGGGCCTGCTAGCATAGCCATAGGGCATTTGCCTTTCACAGGACCAATCCAGGATAGACCTTGGTTAGATCCCGGAGTCCCATAAAGGCCTCCAAGCCAGAAACAATTTCTGAGTGCATAGCCAGGAGTCCCCTGAGCATCACAGGGTGAGCCCCCCAAAAAACAAAAACAATAAAATGTTCAGAGGAACAAACTAAAGATTGTTGTGGTTAATCAGTTCCCTGTGTCACATAAAATGTTACAACTCAAATTTGCTGTGCTTGTTCAATACTTTAATATTCTATATGAAATAGACTAGTCTCCTAATTTTTCCACCTCTACAATACTGCCCATCCAACACATCCATCCACTCTCCTCTCCACATCACATTCCATAGTGAATGTTCTGTTTCTCAGGACATTCCATCTCATCATTTATGTACAATAGGAATTTCTGCACAGATGTTAATCACATTAGAAGATGCTCATTTATAACTACTTTGGCTAATAATCCCAGCACTTCAAAACCTTCAGCTCTCCAGTCCAAGTGCTAAATGTAAACAAAGATAACTGGAAAGTCAGTCTTCCCAAAATCTTCACTGTTCTTTGTCATCAAAGACAAAGAAGAGGATATTGAAGTGCAGAGAGAAATCATCAATACTGAGCCTTTTCTAAATCTCTATGCTATAGCTTTGGCCCTGAAGTAATATATTTTTTCTTCATTTTATAATAATATGTGTAGCGCTTTTTTTGGTTGGGGCACACTGACAATGCTTAAAACTTACCTCTGGTTCTGTTTTTAGGGTTCTATCACTTTGGGATACTGTTTAGGTTTAATAAATTGATGAAGTCTCTTTGGGAATGATTATGCTTTTTCTCTTCCTTTCTGCATCTATTCAGATATTTGAGAGTTTTTGCTTCTTATTTTTCTTTAGCATACTTCACATTTTAAATAAGAACTATGTTAACTGTTGTTTGTTTCCTAGATTTCTACATTCTACATCACAAATATGTAAATTTGTCAAATTAGTTACATAGTTTTAGAGAATATGATATACTAAATCTATTAGAAGATCTATAAGTAATATATTTGTCAATTAATAATATGAATTAATGGGGCCAGAGAGATAGCATGGAGGTAAGGCGTTTACCTTTCATGCAGGAAGACAGTTGTTCGAATCCCGGCATCCCATATGGTCCCCTGTGCCTGCAGGAGCAATTTCTGAGAGTAGAGCCAGGAGTAACCCCTGAGTGCTGCCGGGTGTGACCCCCTCAAAAATATGAATTAATGAAGTTTGAGTTAAACATACATATAATTAGTGTAGTTATATAAATAATATATATTGATTTTTGAATAAATATTTAGGTGAATATTGGCATTGTTTCAATGTTTCTATTTGTCTAATGAAGGGAACTTACAGAAATATCTAAATAGGTATAACTTGCTCAACATTTTAAATATATATATTTAAGTTAGATCTTTTTTTTCTGAGATTCTCACATGTTCCAGCACACAGAATATTCTGAGAAAGTTTTGAGACAAAAAGATAAATTATAATCCATAAAAAGAAAATTATAAATGGTTCATTTGATCTACTTTATCAGTCATAAATTAATTTATGAGTTAAAAAATGTGGAAAAACAATGTATTTAGCAGAACCCTATGCTCATGAGACCTTAGAAATACATAAAATGTGAATTACAGAGATATTTTTTATAGAATGGAACACAATAAGGTGAAAGTAATTTTTACTTAGTAGCAATATATAAAATTTTATTTGAAATGAGATTTACGTAAGTCCTAGAATAGATAGTGCATTTACACTATTATTAAATATTCCCAATAAATTAGGATAATACTAAAAAATGAAGAGATTGTTGTGATAGGTACTGTGACAGTGGGAGTAGAAGGTCATTTCAAATCCTACCAATCTACAGGGCAGAAGCAGTAGCACAGCAATAGGGCATTTACTTAGCACATAAGTACTGACCTGGATAGACCCCGGTTT